>NW_027271000.1:2317500-2537500 GCF_040938485.1 Diadema antillarum | reverse complement strand
GATTACTGGCGTGAGTGTCCCCAGGCGCGGCGGCGCGGCAATGCTTGAGTGCAGACGTGGCGACTGAGTACGGAGACTTTTCGTACTCAGTCGCCACGTCTGCACTCAAGCATTGCCGCGCCGCCGCGCCTGGGGACACTCACGCCAGTAATCGCTCGCATTTCAGCATTCGCATTGGTCGTTTGACATCGCATTTAAATCCATGATTTTAGATATGATGCCTCAAACCGATTTTGCTCAAATTTCGTGAGTAACTAGGAAACTTGTGAAGCTTTATGGACATAATCAAGCGAATTGCCGCAGTCCTTTCATTTTCGCGTTGCATTGCAAAAAAGCGTGGAGACTCCTTATAAGGGGTGCCCCGGGGGTTACTTATAAGGGGGACGGGGTTACTTATAAGGGGGACGGGTTACTTATAAGGAGGGGCCCCCCTTGTGAGTGGGTTTCCCGAACTGATTATCATCGAGGTGTCAAGCCAACAAAGGCAAAGCAAAGCCACAGGGCAGGGAGAACTGATGCTGAAATTAGCTAGGTCTAGTCTAGTGACAGTGTAGACTAGAATAAAGATATAGATTTAGTTTATGGGCTTACAATAGAATGGGCAGACAACCATCATCATCATCTCTACGGGAGTAAATTTATACTGTAGTTACTGTAGGTAGGTCCTGTCAGTTGTCAACAAACATAGTCTAGACATGGTTCGTGGTGGCAGCGCCCCGGGGCGCCCCTGGCATGGGCAGCTGGCCTGGGTTATGGCAAATGGGATGCTGGTGAGCGGGATGATTCTTGAATAAAATTACAAGCAGGTCAGGTTCTTTAAGCAGCATTCCAGTAATCTGCAAAATCACAGTTGTGATTTTACTTACATTGAGTACACTTGGGTGTATACATGTAGAGACTGGAAACTAAACGTATTTTGTCCCTCGTTACTGTTCTGTCCCATCTCAGCTTTGGTAGGGTTCAAACTTGATTGGATTGTTCTCCAATATCTTTCTAGGGGAGACTTCAATTGGTTTATGGTGGTATAGCATTAACTACTGTAAACGTGGAAATTTTCGCGGTACATTAATTTTCGCGGATTTCGCGCTACGTTCGGCTAGCGCGAATTCAAAAACGCGCGAATATATCTTCGCAATTTTCTATGCACATTTTTAACGGCCTGAATTGTGCGCTTCGTCGATGATACTGCTACGTACAGACATGTTTACGCATATAGCAGTATCATCGCACGCACCGCACGCACCGAGCCCACGGCCGATTGGTGTGCTACAGTACATCCCCGCGACCCGCGACTACACTACAGTACATGTATCACATATGTACTACGTAGTTGAGCGCTTGTACTCGCACTCATGCCGCTCGCTACGCCGCTTATCGTACGCTGGCATCGCTGGATGAAAACAGCGACTGTGTATTAACCCGCTGCGGAGCGCGAATTTAAGAACCCGCGAATATGTTTTTGAGCCGCTCAGCGCGAAAAATTAATCGCGCGAAAATATTGACGTTTACAGTACTTCCTAATAGGTGAAGGCATTCCATTTTTTTTTGAGAGAGAGGGGTCATGTGCTCTTTTGATTTTAACAAAAAAATGTATTTGAGAGTGAAAATCTGAGGGACTAAGCTCTCACATAAAGCACAATGCTGGTCTATGTTATCAACTGTTAAGTCATATACATGTGAAAACAGAGATAAACATTGATTTGTATTATATACATACAAATTTACTTTGTGATGGTTTCCAAAAATAATTACAGGATCATATTCTTACATTGTCATTGAGATGGTAAACAGATTTCACATTATTATGCCTTGGATTAAGATTTAATTCAGCAGTTTAAGAAAGCCATTTTTTTTTTTCTAAGTGTTAATGTGTTTAGGGTTTTTGATAAGAAGGACATGGAAATAATAACATTAGCAGAAGAGAACCACATGTTTATGATTATTTACATTTTTCTTGGAAGTATGAGAGCAATCTCTTATGCTACTCAATTCAAGACATTGATATGATAAATTTGATGGTACCTTATATTCAGATTCATTTCTTTTTTTCCTTTCTGCTAGTTGTATAAACTCAACCCCAGAGGTGATGCAATAGCTTCATCAGCACCATCTATTTCTGCCAAGCTGGGTTTGACAAGCCCATTTACTTGGAGGTGCCATGCAGTCCATGGATACCCAGGTAACATGAACAGAATAGAATGATAGCATTTGGGACTAATGAATGTGTTGCGTGTAAGTGCGAGTTTAAAGGGGATGGCTAGTAACCGATCAGTGGGAATCCGTGGGAATGCTGAGGGATGATTGTTCCAATCCTTGTGGGATTCATTTAAGAGTACATTAAATATATCTACTGTTGTGTGAAAATTATTTGCTTCAGAATGGTCTCATATTCAAGTAATGTGCAGATTAATGCCCCGTCACTGACCAGGGACGCTTACCTGGAAACATTAAACTGCACATTACTTGAATATGAGACCATTCTGAGGCAAATAAGTTTCACACAAGAATAGATATATAATGTACTCTTAAATGAACCCCACAAGGATTGGAACAATCATCCTCCAGCATTCCCACTGATTCCCACTGATCAGTTACTAGCCATCCCCTTTAATTGCCGAAATGATATTTAAATGATGAAGACAAATGTGAACCGGAAGGATCAGTGAAGAAATGTAGACTTTGTATAAAGAGATATGAAATGCTTTCATGTGATAACATCATGTTCATTGTCATCTTTCTTTTAAATAAAAGTAGATGTTTCTAGGTAATAATCAAATGTGTAACTCTGTAAAGAATACCTTTAAAGTATAAATGATGACTGGAATGTTGGGTGCATTATATAACCAAACAAAATCTAAAATGTACTTTCTCTAGGTGTAAAAACTGATTGTTTATTGTGTTTATATGTAAAACGTAAGTCAAATATAACATTCATGAGCTCCCTTACACCTACACAGATTATAAGACATGTGTCTCTATATTTGACTTTCTGCCAGGTTTTCAGTATATCAGAAATCCTTTCCTACCCAAGTGGCAAAGATACTGGGTGAAACGCTGCATAGCAGACTACCCCTGCAAGCCAAATGTCACCAATATGGATGCCCATGCCCATGAGAGCAGCTTGACCAATCCATGGGAAGCAAGCAGGCAAAAATTCTGGTAAGTTTAGGTGCATAGAATGATCTTTGATAAGCAGAAAGAGAGAGAGAGAGAGAGAGAGAGAGAGAGAAAAGAATTTATAACAAAGTTGAGCTGGTTTCAGGACTAAATGTAATGTAAGACACTTTTTAGGGTTCAAAAATGTATACCGGTAGGTGGTAATGCATAGAACAGCAACCTACAATTTAAATGGAAATGTGATGTTATCTAGAATCTGTTAATTCCATTGACTGAAGGGGAAATTTGAAAGAGGATGGCCAGTGGGCCTTATTCCAGGGTGGAAGAGGAATTCACAAATTCTTCGTGCAGATGTTTTCAAGAATCATTTGGGGGATTTTTTCCCAATCACTCTGTACACAGTAAAGGTGCTGAGCGAGGTCGCACTGTCATTGACGAGCTTCGATGGGTCACTCTTGGCTACCACTATGACTGGAATGACAAGGTGTACCATGAAGACTCCCATTCCCCTTTTCCTAAAGACCTCAGTCTCATCTCATCATTCATTGCTGGAGTTCTTGGTTATGACAGCTTCCAGCCACAGGCAGCCATTGTTAATTTCTACCACATGGACTCCACGCTGGGTGGACACACTGACCACTCGGAGTTTGACCTCACCGCTCCGCTCATCTCATACAGGTATGTGCAGGCATATACAGTATTTTTTAGTTGTTTCAGAGAATGATTACACCTTGCAGTGTGCTGTTGTTCCAATAGACCAGTTTGTAATTCCACTTGCATTGAGCAGAAAATGGTCATTTGAACCAACAGGCATTTTGGTTTGTTAGTTCACTGAGACAAGCATCTGTGATGTCGTGTTTATTCATGTCATCCTTGTCTGAAGGATGCTTGCCAGTACATCCATTCGACAACAAGCTTGGTATATGGCAATATCAACAGAAAAAGGGTGTTATTGCATTCAATACAAAACAATGAATGTCAACTGATGCACTATTCTGGTCACCTGGTCTAAATGCAAGTTCATTCTTTGTTTGAACACAAATTCCATAAATTGTTATGTTTGGCAAGTTTATGAATGACTAGTATGCTGCTTTGAAAACGAGTGAAGTACCTAACCAACTGAGAAAAAAGAAAGGTCATTTGTACCAATGTGTACATGAGCTAATTACAAACTGGCTTATACCTGATGTCTTGTCACATGCAGCTACAAGCAAGATTTGCCTAGACTTTACACTCATAGAATTGTGTAAAGAGATTGAATATACTGGTTGTCATATAAGGCATTTCAGAACACTGCAGAGCACACTGAACTGTCAGGATGTCTTGGTGTAACTGTGTCATGAATTCATTTTATGTGTGGTCTTATGCATTATGTTGTTCCTATAAAAGTTGCAAATACACTGAATATATGCTGAGAAAATAAACAAAAAATTAACATAAGTCGATATATAACATGCATGAGTCTGCCCTAAATGATTTATTTGGTCATAATACTTAAATAAAATGCATCTGACTGATTGTTATCTACGTCTGCAAGGCATTGTTTATCAAATACGTGTAGACATTTTCAATCTTACATAAACCCAAGAACTTTAACCAGCATGAGAGCACTGTTATTAACTTGCTTATTCAGATTAAAATATGGAATTGGACATATACCATGTTTATTGAATATGTGTTTTTGACAGTTTTGGACAATCAGCAATACTTCTGGTAGGAGGCCAGACCAAGGCAACAAAGCCCCTTGCCCTGCACCTGAGGAGTGGGGATGTTGTTGTGTTGGGTGGGGATTCCCGCCTTGCCTATCATGCAGTTCCAAGGATCATGTATGCCAGTGAGGATGGCCAGCTACCACCATGCTTCAGTCTGTCAGACAGAGACACTGCAGAGACGTCCAAGGAGGAGGATATGAAGGCATCAGGAGATGTCGAGGTGAGATTGAACTTTGAGAACATCACTGGTGAAGTTGCAGTGAGTTCAGTAGATGGCAGACCATCTGAGGTTGTCATGGAAACCAACTCTCCCGATGCTTGTACTCCCCAAGAGATGAGTGAGGATAATGGGACCATAGGAAATGGAGACTCTGTTGAAAAGAATTCATCAGTCATGACTCATGCTTGCCAAATCCATCCATCTTCCTATCAGTGTCAGCCAGATAGTGAAGCAGAGAGCAACAGTGACTATGGTGTTCTCAGGGCTAATTCTATGCTTCACAAACACTGCCCGATTACAGCAGCCATGTCAAGTGAAGCGTATAAGCTATGCAATGCTGAGCAGTGGGAGCCTATCGATGGCTATCTCAGAAATGCCCGCATCAATGTTAGTGTGCGACAAGTGACGGGCCCAGGGAAGGGCTTCCCACCAAGAGATGGAGGCATTGCGTCCAGAGATAATTTTGACTCCAAGCACAACAAAAACAAAAAGATGAAAGCTGGTGATGGATGAAAGCCTAGTCACATGGATGTGATTTTAGGATTGAAGTCACATCTTCTTTTGAATTCTTTTAAAGATTTCTTTGACCCTTGTAAATCATATTATTATTTTTTATGCTGCTTCTAGAGCATAACACATCATCTCTTTATGAAACCAAAACCATTCCTAGCATGTACAGCTATAATCATCTTTGTAAAGATGTCACATGGGTCATTCTTGCTGGCAGGCTTTCCAATTGTGACATCGAGGTCAGAATTTCTAACTCCATCTTCAACAAAATTTGTTGAAATGTTGCATTCATAATGATCATCCTGCTCATTCACAATCAACATATTTCATGCTCACACGTTTCAATTCTCATTTATTACCCCCCCCCCCCTCCCAAAAAAAAAAAAATGTAAAGACTTCGTCGGCCTATAATTAACTGACATATGAATTGGCAGAAGGGGGGGGGGGTTGTCTTGTCTTACACTAATCCAAGCTGTGTACTGCTTGTGGGACCAAATTACTCTCCACCCACATGAGTGTTCAGCAAGTTGGAAATGTGTATGAGCTTATTGCCGTCCTTGGATAGACAACCGTACAGATGTATAACAACTGATTAACAAATTGCCCTACGTCGACATAATTTACGTCGATATATAGGGCAATCGTTAATCAAATCAGTTGCAATAATAAACAACTCGATGGAAGAATTTCATGAATTTGCATGTACATGTATCTAGCAAGGAATGACTCCTGAAAAGGATTCCTCCATTGGGCAAAGAATGAGGTTTCAGCAAGAAATAAAAATATATGTTGTATACGAAAGACACTAGAAGAGCCAAGTGCATACCAAGAAGGAAGCAAGCACTGAAAACCTGACTGTCTGGGACTAGCCACTGGCAGTTGAGTGACCAGCATTAATTTCCAGCCTTGTTCAACAGAGTAGATCCAGACTTATGATTTTTTGTGTCTTTAAGGGTGTGATTGCATTGCTTAGCTTTGGGCTGCTGAGTAAAGAGTTTGATGAGGAGACCTATGTTTAGAAAGCTACTGATATGTATGCACACGTAGGGAAAGTACATAAAAACACTGAAACGATTTCTTTTGTTTTTGTAGTGTACATGCACTAATGTCTGTCGGACATTATTAAATGGAGGTCCCTTGTGTGAGTTAGCCATGACTCACACATGTAAAAGATCCTACTTCATTCTTTCATTCATCGCAAAGAGCAGGGTGCTCACCTAGTGAAATGGTCCACCTACCTACCCACACAACTTAACAACACAAGAAATCAGGCGAAAGATGCCAACCTCTTGTGGTTCACCCTAGGTGACTAGCAATAGTCAGCAAACAGTACCAACAAGGCAAGTTGTGCCATACACTTGAATGAATGAATGAATGAATGAATGAATGAATGAATGTATGAATGAATGAATGTACCAATGTACCAATGTATTAAATGTCTGATATGTCTAACATGCAACTGACATGCCTGTGAACATTATTGCTTGTTGTTCAAGATTTATTTTTGAAATCCTGTAATTACTTAAGTGCCTGTCTCATATGTAAATATTTAAATTCAAAAGCCTTCTGCATGGGACTGTATGCACCGAATTAGCATCCAACAAATACTAAAATTTGCTGCATACGTCATACACACATAATCATATCACGCTTTTCCTGTTTCCTTCATGAGGAGTGGTTAGGTTTATACACTGCTTAACTGTCTCTGTGCCTAAGATGATTATCAATGTGCCACATAGTGTCATAATAGGCAAATAATGCTGAGGTGAGAGTGCATTAGTGGAGATGCAGCTCACTTGACGGTATTCACAATGGTGCAACATGCATGAGGGGTAGCCAAGTGTATGTTGCATGACATTGTGCATACCTGAATGTGAGCAGCATCTCCACTAGTAAGGCATTGTTTACCATTTGCAGATGAAACAAAAACCCAGCTTTAGTGCTTCAAAATAGTTGTGAAATGTGAGTTGGGGATACAAAACAACCGGTGTAAAAAAGTTAATCAGTATAATCAATGTTAAGTGTTGTTCAATATACAAAATGTGATCGTTAGTTATAATATAATTGTTTCTAGACTAAACCATCTACAGTTCTGGTTTAGTGAGAAAAATAGTGATATCTCCTTATATTTTAGGCTTTATTGCAAAATTTTTATATGGTAGGCTGTTTTGTGATGCAAGTGACCTACACATATTCATCAAATGTGATAACTCAGACAAGTTTAAATCACTGCTCCCAATGGTAAACAGTACCTTTAAATTCAGCTGTGCATTATTTGTTTTATAAAATGGGTCCATGAATTATAATATCAGCTGGTAAAACTCAATATGTCAATACACTGTGGCTGCTCTATGACTTGCCATGCAGACGAAGATGTGAATTAAAGCAGTTGTTGAGGTTCATGCCCCGTGCACAGCTAGCTGCACAGAGCAGTTTGGTAATCGGCCATGAAATACAGTAATGCAGCACTGTTATGCTTCTTTTTTTCTTTTTCTTTTACTGTGCACTTTTTGCACTCCCATGCATTAGCGAGAAAACTAGAGATAGCACACATGACTGATTCCAACGCTTCTGATTGGCTAGATTCTTAAACCCATTTTATAAACAGCTATTGTTATAGGGTATGAGTTTTCTTCAATTTGTCTCCCTCTGTACAAATGGAATTTGTAAGATCGCAACTGCTGATCTACATTTTTAACAAACCTGTCGGGGAAAAGGAACCAGCCAGAATCGAATCTGTCATCTACTGCTTCTGATGGGCAGTGACACTACCACCAGGCTATTCCTGAATGCCAGCAGTGACACGACGAACTTGGAACAAATACCCAAGCTCCGAAATTCTGATATTGTTAATGCTTAATAATCTCTTACTTACATTTGATATGCCTTGTCCACCTTGGACTACTTGCACGTAAATGTAACAATGTTGGAATTTCGGAGCTTGGGTATTTGTTCCAAGTTCATTGTGTCACTGCCTCTTTGTAGAAGGCATTCTCTCCTGCACTCATTAAGCTCACCTAAGTATTCTTTCCCTATCCCAGCCCCCTTACAAAACTGTGTCTGTAAAGAATGTGATGTGTTTTTTCACTATCTTTAATCAACATTTTCATTTACTTTGATAACTGTTTTGAGGGTTATTCAAGTGGCAGAAAGATTTCTATAGTAAATATTGTATTTTTTTAACTTGTTGTATATTCATATGGAACTTTTTAAGCCTTCGGTTTTGCAGAATATATTCAGAAAGTGGTGTAAAGTGCAATAAAGCAGAAATAAAATGTATTTGTGATCTGATGTCTCTTTTATGAAAGACTATGAAATGCATAATTGATTAAATCGATGGTGCTTGTGTTGAATCCAGCTTATTTTTGTTGTGAATATTTTCATGTCGCATTTTCAATACAGCAGTAACTACAGCACACTCCTGTTATAACAAAGTCCTCAGGATCGGCAGTTTTACTTCGGTATATCGAGATTTCTTTGTAGCTGAACAGTAAAGTGTATAAAGATGTATAGATGATAATTTGGGGGCCTCAATTTTTACTCGATTGTTTCAAAAATTTTATTTTAACTGTATTTGTTATAACGGGAGTACACTGTAGCAGGGGCGGATCCAGGAATTCTGTAAAGAGGGGGCGCGTTTACAAAATTAAAGGGAGGGCGCACGCACCCCTCCCTCCATTTTTTTCCTTTTATTTCTTTTCTTTCAACAAAAAATAAAGGGGGGGGGGCATGCGCCGGTTGCGGTCCTCCCTGGATCCGCCCCTGCTGTAGTAGTAGTTGCTGAGAAAAAAAAAAAAAAAAAAAATCAGTGAATGTGGGCCAACAGTTTCTGTTCCTGTTCATATTTCAGGCAGCATCCTATGGAAAGAAAACACTTTCACAAAACATTCCTTGATTGTTTGATACATTGATACATGTGCAATCAATGTTTCTGTATGACATTTGTAATCAAATTGTATCAATGTAATATCGATGCTTTCTGTATTCTTTTATATATAACATATAGACAACAGATATAATATACAGCTAAACTCTTGTAAAATATTTGGGGTTGGGCAGTCTTCTAAAGGTGGAGGGCGGGGGGACAAACCTCATACTGCTTTATCAATATCACACTATCTTTCTCTCTCTCTCTCTCTATCTTGCAATTTGTACATGTTTTGTTAAAAATAGATGTGAGCTAATGTATATGCATTAATGTATTATTACAATTGATTAAGCTATTCTTTTTAAATTTAATTGACTTCTGAATATATTTTGCAATCACAGATTCAATGTTTATATTCTACTCGTTTTTGTTGATGTAATATTGTTTCAATGTTTGTAGATGCACAAGTATACTGTTCATGCTACATTTTGTAGGCCTCCACAAACAACAGTGTTCAATTCACACGATAAAAATAACACAAGTACGCGAGCAAATAGAGAAATAAATATATAGAAAATTATGCATGTGCAGTTGCATAGAGTCCCTTACATATCAGGTATATTTCATGATATCAAGATACATGTATTTCATAAACCAGTAATCATATCAACTTGAAAATCATAATCATGTTTTTGTGTACAACTTAAAATTCAACTGAGACATACAACTGTACCTCCAAGCAGCTGACTTTCAAATGCTGGGTTTTGCTACAGGGTTTAGCAGTCACTGAACAAAAAAAAATCAACAACAACAACGACAACAACAGCAACAACAACAACAACAAACACCTTGTACTGCATAAAGAAAAGAACAAGATTGAAG
Organism: Diadema antillarum; assembly: GCF_040938485.1. Taxonomy (NCBI): domain Eukaryota; kingdom Metazoa; phylum Echinodermata; class Echinoidea; order Diadematoida; family Diadematidae; genus Diadema; species Diadema antillarum. The sequence continues at coordinate 2,527,191 of NW_027271000.1, read as the reverse complement.
AAAAGTGGGAGACGTGCGAATACATGTAATAATATTACATTGTATTGCGTACTAAAATAGTATTCGGCATATCGTGTACGTCAGGATATAGCTCCGCACACTTTCAGAAACAAACTTGTACAAACGGGCGTTTATGTATGCATGACAGCAGTTGTCTGTTTATTTATTTGTGTGTACATAGAAGTAGCACTGCTCGATTTAGTGAGGGATGACTTATGCATATATATATTAAATCTAAAGATATTTTGTAAATTTGATGACACGTTCTACATTTGTACTTACAATAAACTGGATAGTGTGAAACGATGCATTTCATAGGCCTATATGTATATATATATATATATATATATATATATATATATATATATATATACCGGAATTATGTTATGGCAAGTGGTTGTGTTGCTCATAAGAGAAATATTAAAATGCCACATCCTTGTGGCTATTACTCTATATGACACTGTATATGACATAATTGTAACGAGGTGACCCAAAAGAACATTTCACTTTGCACTTTAGATACATCTGCACTTGTTATACGGTGTCTCTGCTCCCTTTCTTTATTCGCACATGTGTCATTAGCTGCACAGACTTTCTTTTCATTGGCCCTTTGTCAGACTACTAAGTATACAATGTACTTTTGTAACTCTTTCAGGAGAATCGTTTTTCAATCAAAATGTTTTCATTTGAGAGTGCCGTACTTCTGTTTGAAAAACATAAGATGAAAATCTTATTAGGAAGACGAAACCATTCTCCATCAGCCAATGTGTCTTTTATCGCCAAAATAAAACCATTATGCATTTTCCAATTGCAACAATAATACAGATGCTACATTCATTACGGTAAATTGGTAATACATGTACTACCACGCACGACGAAGATAACGCCCACAGATACAATATGTGTACATACACAAAATATCTGTGTTAGCGTAACCTGTCCTACTTAGTTACACGAATACATGCAGAACACAAGCTACATTATAAGTACATGTACATTTCCTCTTAAAGGGCAAGATTTTACTTGTGCAGATATCGACTTCAGCCATCACTTGTGAAACATGCAAACCGCATCAAATTTCATTTCCAAGCACATAAGACCACGCGTCACGGGGGCAGCTTGATGGGTGAGTCAGAATCATTATAGTCTTTGAGGTATGTGGTACATGTACATCCACATTTTAAAAAAAAGACAAGGAATGCCTTATTTTTCAAAATGTTGTGCATGCATAGTTCATTAATTTGTTTCATAAAGAGTACGGTACAACAACAAAAATTCACATGGAATGTGCCAATCTAAAACTTGTCGGAAAATCACCGATGCCAATAAATTGCGTCAAATCTGAATTCAACGGTCTGTAGAACACTGATACTGGTAGAGTTAGTCAGAGCAAGAATTGTCAAACATCGTTGTCTCAAGTGATTGTCAAATAAGTTTGTCAAATGCAATTTACAACGCTGAGTGAGAAAATGTACGTTTAATAAATCTGCGCGGTATTATTTGAAATAAATTTGCAGTGCTTCGAGTCATTTGCGCAAGTAATTACGTATCATGTATTGCCGAGTAAGGATGAAGATTATACTGTTTGTACACGCTGTAGTATTATAGTGTCAGTCTGATTTTTATAACTATCATTATACTAAAGCGCACTTATACGAGTCATTATGCAGGATGGAAGTTTATGTACGTGTAATTTTACACCTTATATGCATTTCCCTAAGTTTCAGTTTCATTGTGTACTTTTGGAATGCATAGCCGAAAGACGCGAGATGTACGAACCTCGTTAAATTTCAAAATGCAATTACATGACTGTGTATGATTACGCCTGTGGCGATAGTCGTACCAGTAACGTGTGGTTTATTAGGGAAAACACAGCATCTCTTTGTGACTCATTTCTCATTGGTTACTCATTCCGAACAAATTGTATTCCCACAACATTAATAATCACGTATCAAAGTATGCAACTAACATGCAATTTTGCTCAAACCATCGCCTTGTATCATGATTCTGAACATTTCTGTGTAACTATTAACCGCAGTATATAGACATACAAGCTTCTCATAGCACTTTATATACACATTTAAAAATGGTCTGGTTAGTATATTATTTTACGTTGACAGTAACGCACAATATCATTCCAACCAACCATTGTAACACTATCGGAATGTATAAACCATTCTCAAATCAAACACTCAAAGATAGGACGGTAATAAATGCAGTTTTTTTTTTTTTTTTTTTTTTTTTTTTGTTTTTTGCCGAGGAGGTTGCCATGAAGGTCGTCGGGGAGGTCGTAAACACGTGGTTGCATATACATCAGAGTGAACTTCATGAAAAATATACTGGCAGCTAGTACTCCTTTTTATTTGTTGGGGCAGGAGTTGGCAATATCTTGGTATCTTTCATCTTGATATTATACCCTTAGAATCTAAGCAATTTATACACTGTGTGACGCTTCTCTGCAGCGATTTGGCAAGACTGTGCGCTATCATTTCATTCTTAGAGTACTTATGTTACCCTTACGGCTTAAGAGGTATATCAAGCTGCGTTAATACTGTCAACTGGGTTGCGCCTCAAGCAGTCCCAAAAGAAAAGATATACTCTTCCTTTTAAACACATTCTACTTCATAAAGATCCTATAAGTGGATCTCCCTGCTATGAACTATAGCTAGCCTGTTCCATTCACCTGTTTCATCTGCTGACGTTATGCTTCATCATGTTGTAATAAGGATCAAAAGGCGCGCTGCTGGATAGGCGCCTACTTAGCAAACGTAAAGACGATCTACAACCTGCCATTATTATGAATGATAAACCATGTATCACAGAGCTAAGAAAGCCCTTTTTTATATCTAGTTCAGCTGCACCGGATCAATGTCAATATTGTCGCATTTACATACTTTTCGTGTTTGTCTTCGTAGGAAGATAATCAGAACGCTTCCTGCGCTACGTCTTATTGACAATTTTCCGGAAGAATCGCTTGGCCTCGACACCCTTCTTGCTCTGAGCCAGGACGAGTTGATCTCCTTGAAGATACCTAGCGAAAACGGGTTCGCTCCCGTCCACGTCGCCGACAACCCTGATGACCAATCGACCATCTTCCCATCTGGCCAGCATCTCTCGCTCGCTGTCCTCCCAAGGGATCGTGCTGCGGAAGGCCTGGTCCACCGTGAAGCAAAGTTTCTGATCACGAAATCGAGTACTGGTGGTGATTTCGAAGGACTCCATACCGCTCTGTTTGATGTAGACTGTCGGACTGACCCTTGCGGCCATGGTTCTGTGAATCATCCCCACCCCACAGGCCTTTAGAAATGCGTCCATGTTTTCGCTCGAAACGAGCTCCCATTCTCCGCTCATATCCACCACATCCATTGCATGTTCTCCCTTCCTGACACAAAGTACGTGTATATATACAATGTATCTGAAAAAGCCTTTATTACAGTTTTGCTTATCATAAGGATGAAACACGGATGAGAATACAAACATATGAATTGTTAATGTGTTTTCCGGCTCGTAGTGCTAGACAGTGTTTACCTTTTTGCGTATTACCACGCCTTTCAGCCAGATCTCAGCACCTTTGGCTTCCGTTATTCCTGAGCGTAGTTTGCCACGCGAATATACACGAAAGTGAAAAAGGTGCTTAAATACATATTGTAGTGTACTGTATATTTCTGAGCGCAACCGGGAGATTCAGTTACCATTCATTCTGTTCAGCCAGCCATGTAACTCTACTCTTCGTGCTGAGTTGTTTATGTATCCATTCGGCTGCCTGCTGCAGGCCCTACGTCATCGGCCAAACGGCGTATTCAGTATGAACAGTGGCCTCTTCACGAAGAAATGTCGGCTGCTTCGGCTCGTACTGCGACTCTCAACATGCATCTTCCTTGAATACATGCACAGAAGCAGCAACAGTGCAGCCTGAGAATTGCCTGAAAAACGGCAACCCAGCCGTTACTTACCGAGCAGCGCCCCGCTGTGGATGGCAAGGTGATTATCATCCCATGCCTGCACATTTCCCCTTAGCACTTCCTGTCTCATAGCCGTCCCAGGCAATCACTCACACTAGTCTCATTCCGTGTCGTTTATTGTAAGATATTGCTAAGCTTGCAACCCCTGCTATACAGCAAAACATTATATTGAGTAGTCCTGTCCACACAAGCTACACTTCTTTCTCTGCACATCTGTAATTGTTCACATGTGGTTCAAGTATTGGCCTCGAATGTTACTGCGCAGACGCTGGCTATGAATTTGACACCAACCCGAGAAGCCTTCAAATACAGAAACATGCAAAATTATTTTTCAATGATATAGATTTCTTATAGTTTAGTGAATACAAACCATTTCAACAGTGGAGGAATATATTATGAGTCACACCATATTAGTTGCATCATTGAAATGATATGACATAGGTTTTTTGTTTGTCTTTTAATGGGCCAAAATCCTTGTGCAATATGGTTATACATCGTGTACGATATTATGTGAATTTTATTTACAGTCCATCTTAGGGGCCTTATTCATAAGACTGCATACAAACAATGAACCATTACCTTACGTCTAAATAACACTTACATTAAGTCATGTGATAGTATGAACTGCTCCTTATGTCGAACACAATAAAATATGAGCACAGAAGATAAACAATTGAGAAAGAAAATAATGAATTGTGGCATCTACGACACATTCTTGCGAAAATTAAAACATGATAGTTTGCGTTTGATTTCATACAGCCTTGAAGAAAGCTTTCAGCATTTTTTTTTTTTTGGGGGGGGGGGAGATATACTATTGTAATTTATCTATTTCAATTCTTGGTTATCTCCTTTTTTTCTATAGTCAACATGGGTAATCATAAAACTTAGCTATTCAGTAGGCTAGATGTCATCAGTAAAACTAATAATGATTGCATTACCTTGATCGCCAATATTTTTATGATGATAACAATGTGTGAACGCCACAACCACTCGCACGAGTATATGCGAGTAAAATACGAGCTAATTCGATTTTATACTTGTGCAATGGTCTCTTCTAGTCGCTTTTGCTGTACGACTGCAGCTGTTGCATTTGTGAATGCCTTTTTGTGACCTGCAATGAGATCGACGGCGGTTAAAGCCTATTGTAGCCTGTCGTGGAACCAAAATTGACGGTTGCAAACGGTTGCAGTCTATTGTGACAGGGGCATTACAAGATAGCCATGGTAATGACGAACAAGGGGGGGGGGGGGTACAAGTTTCCTGATTGAGATAAACTCTGCCTCTGATCAGCTAATGCAGCGCAAACATGAAATTGAAGGGCGCCATCACATTTTCCATGGCGTCATTATGGTAACTGATGTTTTGTCATGAGACACATTAGGCGGTGACAAGACATTTGCTCCTGCAACAATTGCTGCGGTCTTATTTTCTCTAAGGACTTAGGGTTAGAGTAAGGGTTGTGATAGGGTTTTAGGTTTAGTTCGATGTGAGGACTAGGATTAGGGTAAGGGCTATGTGTGTTGTTAGAATCTATGTTAGGCGTACCGTGCAGATATTTCATGGGAGCAATTGTCGCAGGAGCAAATGTCTTGGAACCATAATTAGGCATGTGGATCGAGGGAATGCAGCAGTATATAGGTAGACCACATCAGGAGGTTTGAGGCAAATCGGACTATCACTTAAAAACTTATGAATTTTTAAAGTTTCGGTGCCGCCAACGCAGAATGAGAAGATTACAAAAATTTTTGACATCACGTGCGGAAGACATAAAGAAACTGTATAAGGAAAGTTCAACATATTTTCACTTTCCTGGCATGTATGAAAGGGCACTTGACTAACCTCTTTCAGAAAGCAGGGGGAATGATATTACCCTTGGTATGTTGGTAACGAGTCGAGGGAACGACACATCGTGTACTTTTCATGAGGAATGCAATTTTGGGGAATTCTCTTTACATTTTTTTACACTGTTGTCCATGTGTGACGTCACGAACTAAAGTAATCTTCTCATTAAGCGATCGATGGCGACACCGAAACTGTAAAAATTTATAACTTTTCAACTGATTGTCCTATTTTCCTCGAACTTCGTTTGATGTATCCTTTATAATACGCTGTGTTGCTGTATTCACTCAATCCACTATGCATTGAGGTTTCACCCTTTAATAAGAGTAAGTTATAAGCCTGTGTCATTGTCCTATGAAAACAAGAGAGAAAAAAAATCAATTCTCAGTCTAGATTAGTGGTCGACAGATGTTTGGTTATACTATATTACTGTTGCATTACATGGTTTTTATACAGAATTGCGAACCACTGACGGTATAGCAGCTAATCAGTCATAATTATGACGATGTAGGACTTCATAATGCATTGCAGACACACTTAAATCTTATGAATATAAATGTATATGTATAAGCCTATTATATTGTATGAATAAATGTGTGTGTGCGTATGTGCATGTGTATGTGGTCGCATGTTTGTGTACATTGCACTTAGGAACGACTTGAGATTTCAACCGGGCATACAATATTTAGTCCAGACTGATTTTTCCCTTTTTATGCTTTTGTCAAGTTGCACAAATTTCATTCATATAACACAGACACACATACGCACAAACACGCAGCAGAGGTAAATATAGTGGGATAACGAGTTCTTTTCCCATGGAGTAACAGTTCCAATAAAGACGAGGATTTACATTGTAACACGCATCATGTATCATGATGATATCTACTGGAAACTGAAGAGAAGCCTCCGATGGAAGGCGCTGATCTTTTGAGTGTATCAAGTTTATCTGGTATTACGACAAAGAAACTATATTTCATAGAAAAATAATAATCACCCCGCAGAGAGTCCAGCGCTCCGGGCTGATGTTGTCAAGCCATGTTTATTGCTTCCTTTAATTTATTCATGCACATTGCATGCAATTTCATTTAAGTGTGATATGTGGACCAGACAGTTTCCTGACAACTTAATCCCGCGGTATAAGAGGGATGATGGACGAGGGGCTGTTAGCATTTAGATTACAACATTCAGACAACAGCAAAACCTCAGTTCGCATTAGATTGATATCGGGGCGCACATTTCTCTAAAATTCAAAGGCATCTATATCTGAAGTCATCTTTCTGGACCGCCCTCACCTGGCCCTACCAACCGAAGGGAACACTCTACCATGTTATTGAAGTGTTAGGCTTGGTTCCAGACCCAAACCTTCATTTTCCTATCTCGCCCACTTTCGATAAGGTGGGACCTGGGACACTTTACTTAGGGCAGTCCGCGGAAAATTGATTTTGACAATAACATTATGATCTCTGATATCATCTTAGGCATATTCCTCTCACCTCATCAGTCTGCTTTCAAAATCAAATGGATTTCGCAAGATTTACTTTCACTATCCCAGACAGCGACTTATTATTATGCTATCTTCCGAATTTCGAGCTACCAGTAGGGTCTAATTGACAAAATTCATGTGCCAGACATTTTCTCCCGTGTCGGATTGAGGATATATATAGCATATACATGTATACGACTTTAGCTTTGAGAGTAAAAACCTCGAATTGTGGGGTAGTCACAACCCAACATTGCTCAATTTGACTGATGACATCAATATCTGCGTGATGGTAATATCAGAACGAATTGCACCCGGAAAGAGGACAAACCGTTTGGAGAAGGAGTCCAAATACGTACTAGTAATTTGTGTCCGTGTTTACCACTGCTCACTAATTTCTTTATTAAAGTCCCTGCGTAAATCCTGTTGTGATTCCGTGAAGTTTTAAAGTTCAAAATCACAAAGCTTATTGTTACATCAGGGCTTCATGAAGCATTTCGTCCGACAAAGTTGTCGGACAAAATACCCTCAGCCAATCAGATGGAAGGATTTCAGGAGCTTGTAACAGTTTGTCAGAAAAAATATCCGACCAAAACGCTTCATGAAATGCCCCCAGGGCCCCGCTTTATCTATTTTTTTTTTTTTTTTGGGGGGGGGGGGGGGAGTTTCCATAATCTTTTATTGATTCCATATTCAATACAATTTCATAACAGATCAAATCACATGTATTACAAAATTCACGCTTCAGCAAAACACAATTATAATGAAATCAAGCCAAGCTCTTCTTTCAGCAGAAACAGTACATTCGTAAAGAATATGTATTGCACCGGAAAAAACAAAACAAAAACAGAACAACAACATACACTGCATACCTACTTTCATTAAAATCAAATGGGGCTGTACTTTCAGCATGACAGTGCATTCATAAAAAAAAAACTGAACACATTATCAATCTATACACCCAAATGAAATCGATATACACCCAAATGGAATCGATATTCCCTTTAATTACTTCCTTCCTCCCCTCCCAACTACCCTTCCCCTCCCTTCCCCCTTCCCCATGGACATCTGGCTGCTGGTCCTTCCATACTTACTTTCAAATTTTCTCATTTACTAAGATGAATAGTTAAAGTTCCCCTCATTGATGTTAATTTCTTTTCCTCAAATCTATCCTCTAAGATATTTTTTATTTCATTATATGTAGGCGGCTTTCCATATTCTCTACTTTTAAAAATCAAATATTTAACCAAAATTAAAATATGATTAATTTTAACAACTGGTGTTTTCCCCTATTACCCTCCTTCCTCCCAAACAGAATTTCTTCCCAAATACAATTTTTTAAATCAACATCCTCTGTCATTTTTTCACATAATTCCCAGATTAATTTCACACGCTCACAAGTGTAAAATAAATGTTTGTATGTTTCTTCTTCTTTTTCACAAAAAGAACATAAGTTACTTACAGCAAAACCAAACCTGAAAAGATGGTGATTTGTATAAACAATACCATGCGCCAATTTAAACTGAAACATTCTTAATCGGCTATTTAATGTACATTGTCTTGGCCTTAAAAACACATTTTGTATCTCCTTAACAGAAAACCCATAATTTTGCTTAATTCTATCAAAAATCGGTACTGCACTTTCTTTTTCCTTAAGGAATTGCAAATACATTTGTTTTGATCTTAAATTGCTAATATCAATTGTTTTCCCTCCCATGATAAAATCAGTTTCCAAAATATCTTTTTCTTTTTCTCTCATATTTCTCCTCCAATCCATCGATATATTTTCATAGACACATCTTAACCAAAAAAAAAGTCTTTAACTCCTAAACCTAAATCTCTAAAATATCTATCACATTTCAATTCACCATTATTTCCTAATATATGTTTTAATCTATAAACTCCCTTTTTATGCATATTTTCATCATATATACAATTTCTATTTCATCGTATATATTTATCATTAAATATTATAACATTGCCACTATACAAACTGTTACTCACATTACTTCTCATATGTTTCGTATTTACCCACACTTCTAATAGATCCCTATAAAATAATGGAGCTTTCACTTTCAACAGCACTGGTAGATAAAAAAAAAAAATATATAAATTTTCCTCCTATGTCTCTCGTAACAAAATCAAAATATTGCTTCCATTTCATACTTTCATCTTTATTAAGAAGTTTCTTAACCCATCGCACATAACTCGCTGTGATTTAACTATATCTACATCTACAAAATTCATCATTTTTAACCCGCCTTGTTTGTAATCTAAAAACAAGATATTTTTTTCTAATTTTATCTCTTTTTCCTTTCCATATGAAATCAAAAACCCACCTGGGAACTGGAGTGAGAGAAGCTCGATATATAACTTTTGAATAAATATGTACTTTAAGTAATTGAATCTTTCCCATCAAAGTTAAATCTCTTTGCTTCCAAAGATTAATTTTATTTTACTAAAAATCTCTTTATAATTCATATTTTCCTTCTTTCCCTCATCTAAAGAAAAGAAAACCCCAAGTATCTTCACAAAATCAACTGTTTCTCCAAAATAAGTATCCAATTGCAAATGCTGATATCCCAATCTGAATACTTTAGTCTTATCCATATTTATCTTTAATCCCGACATTTTTTCAAATTCTTCAAACAACATCTTTAACCTATAAATTGATTTCTCATTACGTATAAAAATAGTCATATCATCTGCATATAAAACTAATTTAATTTCCTCATCTCCAAACTTTATTCCTTCTACAAAATTATCTATTCGTAATCTATGTGCCATTATTTCCATACATGAAATAAATAAATAAGAAGACAGTGGGTCACCTTGTCGAACACCTCTCTCCACTTTAAAATAAACAGTAGAAACCCCCTCATTCAAGACACAACTCAAAGCATTTGTATACAAAACTTTTACCCACTTTTGAAATGACGGGCCAAATCCGAAAGAAAGCAAAACCTTTTAAAGAAATTGATGGGAAATAAAATAGAATCAAAAGCCTTTTCAAAATCTATAGCCAATAAAAACCCTGGTAAATTATAATGAGATGTGTGAAATATCATATCATCTATAATTCGAATGGCTTCCCCAATATTTCTTCCCTTGATATAACCTACTTGATCTCCCAAAATAACTTCATTCAAAACTTCCCTTATCCGTTTAGCTAAAATCTTTGTTAAAATCTTATAATCTACATTAAGAAGAGATATCGGTCTATAATTCTTCAATAAAAAAGGACTTTCCCATCCTGAGCAATTAACTTAATTACTGCTTGCTTCTGTGAAGATGACATTTCCCCTAATTTATATGCCTCATTTAAGGCTTCTCTTACTACCCCTCCAATCTCCGGCAAGAATATGTTATAAAATTCAGTTGTCAGACCATCCTTCCCCGGCGATTTATTTAATTTTAATTCTTTTAATATCTCGATACACCCTTCATTACTTATCAAACCTTCACAATATCCTCGAGATTCCTCCTTTAATTTTGGTAAATCTTGAAAAAACGTACATCCCAATCTTCTGTATCCTTTCTCTCTAATGTACTATACAATCTACAATAAAAAATTCCCAATTTCTTTAACTATATTTTTTTCATCACCACAAATAGCACCATCCGATATCTTCGATTTCTTAATGATACTTCTCTTTCTATTCCTTTTCATCAACTGATTAAAATATCGTGAATCCCTTTCTCCACTTTCATACCACGAAGCTCGTGATCGAATCTTTATTCCTTCATTTACATAATTATAAGATTACCTTAACTCCTTTTTTGTATTTTCCAATCTTTCCAAAATCTCTTCACTCATATATATCATTCACAAGCATCTGTTCTAAATCCCGCACTTCTTTTTCCAATCGCTTTCTTAACATTCTCTTTTCTTTTGCCAACCTTTTAGATTTTTTTTTGTGTAAAACTACGAATCTTCATCTTCACAAAATCCCAGAACAACCTTTTATCTTGTATTTCCATTGTAATTCTTTTTTTTATTTAACAATTTCCTTTTTCATCTCTCATACATATACTTGATTTTCACAAAGACTATTATTAAATTTCCAATATGATCCTCCTCTTTTTTCCAATCTATTTCCTGTTTTGTCAAATAAATGCAAAAATATTGCATGATGATCCGGAGCAATGGATGGAATTATTTCACGTGTTATACTTACTTCATCCAAACTTTCGGATATTATCCAATAATCCAATCTACTTTGCATGAAACGATTTTTTTTTAGTTATCCAATAATCCAATCTACTTTGCATTGAAGGATTTTTTTTTTTGTAGTATAAGTAAATTGCCTTTTCAAAGGATGCCTAATTCTCCAAATATCCAAATAATCATTTTCTGACATAAATTCCTCAATTGCTTGATTAATTCTATTTGAAGTCCTATCCACGGAATAACCAAAATAATCTTATTCAATATCCCTAATCATATTAAAATCACCGCCTACTATCACCGGATCCCTTTCTTATTAATTTTAGCAAGAGTTTTACAAACCTTTTTCCAAAATATCAATTGATTGCTTTCATGATTTCTTGTAGGGAAATAAACATTACCTAATACCAATCTGATACCTTGTATCTTACAATCTATACATTATATATCTACCTTCATTATCTCGAAAAACCTGAAACACATCAATATTCACCTTTGGGGAGATTAACACAAGCACCCCTCTACTGTGATGACAACCATGACTAAAATAACAGGGACCTTCCCACATCGAGCTGTTATCAAAAGATATAATCGATTATAGATTTCCTTAGTACAGCACAGGCTGCCATAGACTTACATTTGAAATCATCTATTATAATCAATTCTAACTCTTCATAAAACAGTGCCTCAGGACATAAATGGGGTTAAATTTTGCAAGAACTCACTCCTCTGTCCATGCCTTTTTACATAATTCATGAAAGATATTACAGGATGGGGTCGTATGCAGTAAGTTAAAGACTGGGTAAGCCGAAAAATCACATATAAGACGTAGGTAGAATGTTAAAAAGAATCTCAAACAACCTAGTAAGGATGGGAGTGGGAGAAGGAATAATTCAAAGCCCCCTCCCCCCCCCCCCCCCAACCATAGCATGTTGACGACTATGACGTCAACGTTGTATGTCATCCATATAATTCCTCCATTATACCGGAACCAAACAATATACAAACCTAGTCAGGGATATTACCAAACCACACGCATCAACACCTTCTCGAACTAATCGAAATTTCTGCTTAAACTCGCTGTAAGGTTAAGAGTTTGTACACCAGTTTACAAACTTCTCCTCGGCGGCCCTTCTTAGTTTCACAATTTGTCGTTTGAGCCAAAGGCACTTTCAACTGGGATACTGCGGTTTCTGCTCTATATCTGCATTTCGTTATCATAAACTGTGTAGAGTGCAACCATCCACTCCAGAGCCCAAAAGTGATAAAGCCAAGTCGTTTTACTAGTATTTTGTTGTCGTTTTGCTGCTGCTAATAGTGCATTTATGGTTCAGTTGGTGCGTATTTCTCACCAAGACTCAGAATAAGATTGCAGTGATTACGTTGAAAAGGATATATTTGGTATTGCTCATGATAGATAGTTTGGAGAGTAATCGTCCAGAAACGTAAGAAAATAACAACTTTATAATAATGGGGCTATTCTTGCGGTCGGCTACACGTCACTTCCGGTTGACTGGAGTGAAAACAAACAGCTTGCGGTTTGCACGCGCTAAGCCTGCATATGCTATGCATAATGCGCATACTGCATGCTGTGCCTGCATGTGCGACGCGTTTTATGTGCAACTCTACGCAGACATGGGGACTGTTTTTCATTACTAGTATTCATTTTGTCATTTATTCATGAGATACATACATCATGTCTTGCCAGCAATATTCTAAAAATCTGGATCCTGTCGATCGATCGGTCGGATCCCGGTATTTTGCCAAGTTGAAGGCAGCCGGACTGGACCTGTGCCCGTATGAAATCGCGGCAGACTCTGGATCAACGACCCGAAAATGGCCAGATGTGCTGTAGAACCTCATTGAGTAGGCCCTACCCCGATATCTACGTTTACTTAGTACCTCATAGAAACTTCAGGTAGGTCTATAGGCCTATATAACGTTAGTACTGTAGTAGGCTTAAGGTAGGGCCTAATTTAGGGTAGGCCTAGTCTAGGGCCTAATCCTGCTGCCCGCACTGCTACAGTAGTACAGCTTGTGCTCGCGGGGCGCCCCGGCAGAAAACACGTACAGCGTTACCCCTCCAGAAGGCCAGGCTCACGCGACTGTTTGTTTTCACTCCACCGCTATCCATGACCCCGTGACACGCAAAATACCCGGATGTCCGACCATGAGAATAGATCGACCACATGAAGCTGTCCACCAAACAAAATGCCTGTGAGATTGTGATGTCTTCATGCTAGCCCTGCGGTGAGTATATAGTTCAGTCCATAGCGAGTCTGCCTCACTATCCAAAGGACCTGGGTTTGATTCCCGAGTCCCACTGGGCTATGTTGTGTGTAATCATACCGTCTCCTCTAGAGGCAAAAACGCTGTGTCCCTCAGATAGGACATTATAATTTTATTTAAGGAGGTCCCGTGTGTGAGAGAGTCACAACTCGTGCACGTAAGAGATCCCGCTTCATTTATATTCCTTGCCAAGAGTAGGGTGTTTAACCCGGTGAAGTGGTCCCGCCTAACATCCAACTGGACCCCACGGAAGACCAGCTATTGAGGCTGAATATGGGCTATCCAGCCATCTTCTCGGATGGAAATGAAACCAGCCAACAAACAAACAAATATAGTCTCTACCTTGTCGACCTACTGGCAACCCCGACACGACATGGGGGACGGGGAAGGGAGGCAAATGCAACAGTGCGTGCTTCCTGTCCGAGGCCAAAATATAGTTATACTATGAAAATATTTAATAGACAAATAGAATTATATTTGAATCGGAACAGGGATGTGAGCCTAATAGCGGATGTGTCGCATGATCTTCGTTATTAAACTTATCGGTCAAGCATGGCTACGTCAATTGAAAATACATATTGATAGTCATATTGTATCATCTGTATGAGGTTACTCTTAAAGGTGAAGAATTGCCACTCTATATGCCACTCCATAGTGGGGGTAATAGGGCGATATCAGGGGCCTAATGAGGCGGAACGGGAAGAACAGGTTAGGAAGGGGTCAATTTCGTTCTCCCCCTCTTTCTCTCTCTCTCTCTCTCTTCCAAAGGAAAGAAAAACATGGTCATGACAGTGGTGGTGATATGCGCTAACGGCTCCAGAAAAATATTCTGAGGCGCACGCATGGGGCTGTAAAACAACAAAATAAATAATAAAAACGTTATATACAAAGACAAATTTCCACATTATCATCCCTCGCGAAAATCAATAATATGTACATGGAAGGAAAGCAAGGACGTCTTCATAGCTGTCCACTCTGTGATGCAATCTGAGAGGAAGTGACATTTACGACATATATTATTATATAGAATATAGTAATGGAGACTGTAACGTTTTCTGGGAAGAATATCCTTGTAAATAAGGCCTATGAACAATTTTGTTTGAATACCCAGATTGACATTTATTTACATTGATACAAGCAACCGTTGACCTTCTTAATCAACTTGCACACTAAGTCTTCCTCGCATTGACACAGGATAAACATAAAAATTACTCAGAATTAAGTTGAGGTTTTGTTGTGATGAACTGAAATTCACTCAGTTCATCATTCGAGTTATTGTGAAAATGTTTCCGAACCTCCTCTTCAAACGGTTAATTAGCCCTGATGCTTTACAGGAGTTAGCAGAAGTATTCGGCTGCTTGTCGAGCACACACAAGTGAATATTGATGTTGTGAGAAAGAATGAAAATGGGACGAGCATAATCACTATAATAATCTGGTGCTCTGTGTTAGAATTTAATCTAGGACGAGGCAGATCTTGCGAGAGGAGCGTTGGATAAGGAGATCTCAATCAATGCTGTCAATTATAGATCGTTATGTAAATTGGAACGATTCCCTTCAATCCGTAGACTAAATATCGTCACTTTGAACCTTCGCAGAACAGATTTGGCACTGTCAAGCTGTGCGTTTAGACAGATCACAGCGACTCAGAATGCATAATGTACATCAATGTATTGTTTTGTAGACATTCTGTAGATTAACCATTTCAGGAACTTCGAGATAAAGTTCAGTACATGTATAACCAATTTGTGATAACCATATAAAGAACGATAATTTTGTTTGAAACACCAAGATCTACACTATACTTCTTGAACAGAAACTCTGCGACAGATCTATTGACACAATATTGGGAAAGTATCCAATTTCGATGATATGTATTCACAATGAGTGAAGTACATGTCAATTTATCATTCTTATGTGTCTAATTTCCAAAGTTTAATGGGAAGTGCATTGCGAGAGCCATAGTTTGGTAGTGACGATGATGACTTTAAGGAGTTCATCTTAAGACACGCGCTCATCTTCTGGTTTTGGCTTCATGGTTTCGTTTTCAATCTGGAATTACCTCTGTCATCAATACTATCTCAACACTCCTCCCAGAACAGAATACAAGAACCACAAAACTGGAGATACGGCTACCATTCTTACGTGAATATCCCTATATGATCTTGATAGAAACTTGTCGAGAAGCTATGTTGTAACCCTCGCGGAGCACCAATGAGAGAAGGGTAAAATTCGTCAAGTTCGGAGAAGATTAGGTCCAACCCCAGCGCTTGTACTTTCCTTTTCCCTTTTAACCCTCTTCGTTATCTCTTGATTCAAACAGACATTTCAAAAAAGTGTGGAATTTGAAAGAATAAAAAAGAATCAATGATAGATAATTTAAACACTCACAAGTCTGTATCAATTATATCAAGATTTATCTGACTACCTTGTACATAAAACAATGTACAAGAAAAAGAGAAGAGAAGGCAAAAAACAGCAATACATAACCTTGCGTTGCTTTTCTCGTGACACAAAGCTCAAGTTATAGTTTTATTATGTCAGTGAGTAATAGTTGAATATGGAGAGAAGAGTTTGTTTTCTCTTTCTTTTAATTAACCGCGATTCGGTTTAATATCTTTGTGAGGGGGAAAAATAAACTCAGCCAATGCAACGCTCGACAGAGTTCATTTCGTGACATCGTCGTGGCTTTTTGCCCCCTACCGACATCTTTTACTCTGATGTGACTTCTTTAATGACCCATTAATTTGTCTCGATAAAATTCCGTTTTATGAGCGTTTTTCAAATTTTGTGAAACGGGAACCTTATTTTTAGGTCAAAGACAGGAAATTGCATTACTTTTTATCCTTATATCGGCAATCTATTCTTCGTCCATCGCAGCGTGGGCATTGTAATGTAGTACGTATACATAGTGGTTTCAAATACAGAATATATATATATATATATATATTATATACATAAATGTATATAAATTATATATATATATATATGTATAAATGTGTATAAATATAATTATATATATATATATATATACTATATTATATATATATAATTATAACATATGGATAATAACAATTGTGAGACAAAAAAGTTAGTCAAAGTTGTTCGCAACGATGGAAGTGACGGTAAAGTTTTTAGTTCACTGACAGGCAAATTCGATTTGATTGTGAAATGACACCGGTTGACAACAGAGATAAGAAATCAACTCTGTGTTTTGAGCAGTGTAGTCACCTATACAGACACGTTCTTATAAAGCATAAAAAACAGCGACTAATTCTATCACATGACATTAAAATAGATATAATCGAATCTTATATCTGCTATTTCAATTCTACAATACATGTATGTATTAAGCATGCTGCAAAATAAGCGCCTGTGTGATAGGCCTTGTGACTGTAAGAATGATACAGGATACAATTTTCTATTTTGATCTCATAATATCACAGTAAATACGTAGAACATTTTGCCCTATATAGCTGCACAACAGTAGTGATTAAAGGAAACTTTGTGAAAGACGTTGCTTTTTTTTTTTGCCCATAGGGCTTTGTGAAGTTAATGACAGATCTTGTTTTGAAGATGGTATAAATCAAATAACAGATGAGTCATGCAGTGTGAGCGCGCCCATTATACTTTTAATTGTTGTGAATCAATACCTTCCTACAGACTCCGAGCAGAGAAACCCTTTGCTGTTGATATATATATATTATATATATTATATATATATATATATATATATACATGTATTATATATATATATTTTATATATATAGATATATATATATATATAAATATGTAGGTATACCTTGTGGGTGTTATGTGTGTGCGTGTGTTTGTGTGTGTGTGTGTGTGTATGTGTGTGTGCTTGTGTATGTGTGTGTTAGTCCAGCTACACAGGCATGTAGTCATGAAGATCACTCTACAACAGCTATTATAGGATTTCTGCCTGAAGGTAATAAAGCAGGTGAGAGATAATGACAGAGAGAGAAGCAGAATATTGCATGACGAGGCAAATGAGCCCTCCTGAAACTGCCGTGGTGTTCATAAAAAAACACCCCACAAACACACACACTCACACACACACACACACAACACACACACACACACACACCACTATCACATGCATAATGACTATTCAATTAGGGGACTGTGCGTGTTATAGAGGCCGTCATATACTGGGGTATTCTCGTTACACTGGAGATGAGTAACGCCATAAAATGCATACAGCTCTTCTGTACGAATTATACGACCGGAAAAGTGTGACATTCAGCCGGTAAAGCACAGGTAAAAGTAGGGCACTTTGCGTATATACACGTAAAGATTCGGTTGGAATGCTCACGAATAAATGCTCCAATCCATTTATTAAAAGAAAATGATACTACTGGCTCTTTATCACCTCTCCTTATGGTTATGGGCAAGCCCAATATCCTGAGTTGACGTGTTCTGCTCATATCATGCCAAATACTTGAAAGTTTGATAAAGAGGCAACTTTTCTCGTTCAGGCCACTATAGCTATCCATAGTATTTTGTTTTGTTAATGTTATTTCTTCATTTCATTATGACATGCGGGCTAATGGCATCTTTGTGTTAAAAAACTATCAGATAAGACAAGCTTTTGGAGACATTGTGCTGATATTAATTATTGAACACGTTTGTGAACAAGTGAACCGAAAACTGTAAACACGCCACGCATTTTTTTCTTTGAATGGGAATGGCTGGGGATGGGGGGGGGGGGGGTGAGGTTGATAGTTTTACAAGTAAACATTATAGCATTCTGGCAAACTATTTATTTTTTCAGGTTTCACGCCCTACAAGACCCCTACTCTGTCAGCTATAAATGGGCGCGACGGAAAGTGCGCAAAGAAGCATGCTGTGGCAAAGCACGCTATACATAAGAGAAGGGAAAGAGACCTTTTCGAAAGTGGGATGATCATGAAAAGTTTAGCATGGACACATACTCAACACATGCGTCATCCATACAGGCGTCCACTGGGTGGCGACAGGGAGTCTGCCGGAAGGGGAGATACATCAGAGACTGTGAGAGAGAGAGTCATCAGCAAATTTAGGCTGACGGAATGTACCCCAGGATGTCTATCACCTATATCTCACTGGTCTTTTGCATAATAGAATCTAAACTAAAAGATTATCCTTCACCCGAAATCTAGGTGCTGCATAACGAAGAAAGAAAAACAAACATGTAGTGAAATCAACTCCGAGATATGATAAGGATTAGGGTAATGTACGTCATTGATCGTCCCGTCTAGACGGCTAAAACGAATTTCCATTTACATAATAACAATCTCGACTACTACATTATAGGAAAGGGCAACCTCGAGATCTGAATGTGGTTAATGGCAGATTTAAAAAGCACCGTCAAGGACAGATCAAAAACAAAGTCGTTGAGACTGACGTCACCAACTATTTTGGGAATATGAAGGTCTATATTGCTCTATTTGACAAGCTATCTATATAGCGTAATCTGAACACAGATAAACAAAACACAATAATTTCACAAAGGTGAATGGACTTTTTGTGTTTAGGATACTAAGTATTTTAAGTGCTTGCAAGTACCTGAGTGGTTTGAAATGTCTTATGAATGCACGTCAGTAGATGTGAAGATAAGTTTACACTGTGCTGTCGTACTTATTTCATTGATATTAAGTATTAAATAAATTTTATTGATTTCAATCGAATTGGTACGCGCCCGCTATGGAAGAGGACTTTGACATTGAGGATACAAAGCGTCTTGCATAATAGGGGCACAGCCGCTATAGCCACGGGGCTCGAACTAGGGATCTCGTTATTGAGAGTTCGGGGTCTTATCCACTTCTTTGTCGTATCCAACATCTATTGTCATTAGATATTTGGCTAGGATTTGGCACATCGCAGAGCCCTCTCATTTGCAGCCAACAGGTCAGACTTCACTGTTCCTCAAGGCCAGGGCAATGGAGAAGGTGTGGCATGGTTTGAGGTGTGCCACAGTCACAATTTATGTTGTCATCAGTTGAATATCCCCACTTTTTCATGCTGACTTTACATCAGCCCATCTCTGTGCGGGGTCGCTTAAGAGAACTCTATGTCTTCCCGTCATGCTTGTGCCCTGGGGGTAGCTGATAATTAGTAGGGAGAGGTAGCTTGTCATGATGATGGTTGCTGCTGCGTCTCTCCTCCCATAGTCTACATCTGACCACCTGTGGGGATTCAGTCATGGGTTGGACAGAGTGAAGGAAGTTTTTCCTTGATTCTGGGCTGGTTGGGAGCGTTAGCATGGGTGGCGGCAGTCCTGACTTTGTCTGAGTGCCATAATGCTGAATACTGACCGGCGTATGTCAGGTGGGACAATGCCGGAAAAGACGTAAAGACTGTTTACTTTGTCGGCTTGAGACATGCAATGATAATTCTAAAGCTGTCGTTGAGACTTGAATCAAGCTTCTTGGAGTGACAAGGTCTTTCCCAGATTGGGCAAGCACACTCCGCAGCTGAGTAGCATAGGACAAGAGCAGTCGCCCGTAGTGTAGAAGCACTAGAACCCAAAAGAAGAGTTTGCCAGTTTCCAAAGAAGGTTGTTCCGAGTTCTTACTTCCCTTTCACCATTCCATGTGAGTGACAGCTGTTTCCTAACATCTCGGTTGCGAAGATGGAATAAGCTATCCGGGGTCTTGGTAAGATTCGCCTTCAGCTGGTTGTCTCTGTGGTATGTCGTCAGATTGTTTAAGGCTAATGTTAAGGTGGCCTCTATCTCACTGATGTCGCTGTTCTGAGCTGCGATACCAATGTCGTCAGCGTAAATGAAGCTCCTTGTGCCTGTTGAGACAGTTTGGTCATTCATATAAATGTTGAAAAGAACTGGAGCGAGAACGCTGCCCTGCAATGAGTAAGTCCGTTCCTCTGTATCCTCCACCTACTGCGCTTCCCATTCAGCTCCACGAAGAAGCGCCTGTTTTCTAGGGATTAAGTGTCGTTCCGTAGTAGGGCCAAGCCTGTTCAAGATAAGGCTCTCAAAAAGCTTGTAGAGATGACATAGTAGGGAAAATGGTCGGTAGTTTTTTGGCCACATTTGAATCTTTGCCTGGTTTGAGAATAGCGATTACTCGAGCTTTCCTCCAGATCTTTGGTAGTTGGGACTGCGGCACATTGTCATACAGGGGGAGAAGCCATAGTTGAGCAACCTGTCCAAAATGCTTAATTTGCTCAGTACAGATATCATCAAGTCCAGCTCCACTGCCGATTGCTGTCTGAAGTTCTTTCAAAGTGAAAGTCCAAGGGTATTCTTTTTTAATTGGACTGGTTCCATTGTGGATGTTCTATTTGCTGCAGCTTATGTTGAGTTTTCCCATGCAACAGAAGCTGGTGGGCAACCTGGTTGGCGGTAACGTTGGAATGCACTATTTCCTTCTTGGGGGTCATTGTTGGATTTTTTTTTTAATGGTTGACCAGGCTTTCTTGCTGATGTGTGACATATCCACACTTTCCATGAGCTCTTGCCAGGATTTCCTTCGCTCTTCTGCTATGGCCTCTATAAGCATCTCTTCTGCGTTCAGGGTGTCATCTGAGAAGGGATCCTCATTATGAAGCCACAGGTACTCATTATAGAGGGTTGGGCTATCTGCAGAGATACCAGGAATGCAATGTTCCCTGCATCCAGGGGGATATGCTTTTCGGATATTTCTCGTATCAACTTGATGAATCTGTCATAGTTGGCTGGAGTAGGGTCAAGATCAGCCAAGGCGTTGTCGGGATCGTTGGTAAAGTTCTCCAGATGGCTTTCTGGAAGTTGAAACGTCGCCTGAGAGGAACATCCTGGGGGTAGGCCTACCACAGCAGCAATGATATCGATGGAAATTGGCCTGTGTTGGGGGAATGGGGTATAGGATCTACTACATACTTCTTACTGAGGGCTGATATGCGCTCACTAGTGAAGGACAGGCCAGGTCTGGCTTGTATCCCTTTCTCCAGCGGCAGCTGTTCTAGGAGGAAGTTTTGCGTCATGGGTAAGGCTGAGTTGGTGAGTTTCAGCCCACTTCTTGACCAAATTACCATCTTCATTTGTTTCACAGTAGCCCCAAGTAGTGCTATGACTGCTGAAATCTCCAATGATGACATTGATGTGAAATGCGTATATAGTGCCAGGTGGTTTGTACACTGTCACCGACAGTCTCCCCAGGCTGATCGACAGGACCTCTTCATAGTCGCTTTCAGTTAATGATGTCTGGTCGATAATTGCACTGATCGAGATTGCACTGCCATATCTCTCATGAGGCCTTTCGACAATAAGCTTCATTCCAGGAATTCTGGGACGAATCTGGTGTTGGCCTCTGTGTGTCTCTTTTAGGCACAGAATGTCACAGTCATTCTCATGGCAGAGTCTTCCGATCACTTGTGTTTTCATTGAGGAAAACCCTTCGACACTGATGGACATCACAGTTACCGTCCGTCCTGTGAAAGACGCAAGCTTCCGGGACGCAAGCTTACGATGGAAACCATTATACTTTGAAGAAGTAGGAACAGAGCAAAAGCTCATGTTAAATGTAGATGACGGTGGTGGTAGAATTGGCTCAGGAAAACTCCTTATCCAGCCCCGCGAACGTGGATGCTTCTACCATGGGGCCTCTTATCCACTGAGCACAACGTCTCGTTTTAGCGCACAGTACCCAACACTTTCTTAACGGAAGCGGCCTATAAACGCAACTAAAATTCAAGAAATGTTCCTGTTGGCTTAATGCGACTTCGGTCTCCATTTTGAGGCGTAATTTGGGGGGATTTTTATCATTTTCTTCCATTTCGAGTATCTACATGCTATGTTAAACAACGGAGAAAAAAAAACCTGAGCAGTGCATAATCAGGGTTTGTAGCAAAACAAAATCCCAACAAACGAATTTACCCATTCATGTTGTATATCAAGGCCAATACTGAATTCAACGAGAAGGAACCTAAGGTAAATACATCATTGTTACTGTTTATTGATTACCAATGCACACATGCAAATTTTGATCAACACCCCTATACGGCACATTCACTTAAACACACAGACCCACGCACAGAAGCACATGTGCATGCGTGTATGAACCAGCAATCAAAATTTTGTTAACATTGAGCTATGGTCTCCATTCCTGTGGTTTCTCTATTAGGAAGGATTAATCGATGCTGCCTGAATAACCGGAAATAATGACTGAGGATGAAACAACTTCCCAAAGGAAGCACATTGGAGAAAAGGGGGAAAAAGCTACTAGTAAATCAGCCGCAATGTGTGTAATAAAAAGAAAATACATAAACGAATTGAGTACAGAGGGGAAAGTACAAAAAAGGGAAAGAGAGGAGGAGGGAGAGAGAGAGAGAAGGGAGAGAGAGTCTGTTGAACCACTAAAGGAATATTTAAGTGAGGTGCATTCGACAACTAAGTTGATTACCCCGTGTGTGCTCATGACTGCTTGCACTAATAATTGTCCGGGTCCCGCCCGCTGAGTCCAGAAAGGCGTGTACGCATTTTCATCGTCCAAACCAGTGGCGACATACACGGTTGAGTGCGCGATGAAACTCTCTTCCATGTTTAACCCCGGTTTTCAAGGCATTAAGTCTTGGCACATTGCCAACAATGGGTAGTTTATGTAGGTATGGTAAACACTGGTCATAATAATGCCATGCACTGAAAAGCTCTGCGTGAAATTATGGATTCCAAAGAGGCAGAAATAACACTATTTTCTGACGGGTGCAGCCCCGAAGAAATAGTTCAATTTTTCTGTCACCAAGAAATCCATGATTTTGCTCGTGACTAGAAACATGGCATGCTATTTGTTTTATAATCCTTCCACATAGCACCGCAGACTATCAATGTACTGCGATGGACGCGATTTACACAGTTATCATATGAGAAAGATACAGATAGCACTTTACACATGCTATTGATGAAAAAAAAAAAACATTGATCGATCACGCGTGTTTAATATGACGATGATCGCGGTATAGTGCACTCACTATGCAATGAATGTCGTCAGGGAATAGCACATTTTGCCCCATGCGCATTTTCTTTTCAATATCATCAACATCCCAGTAATGTTATGCTTTGTCACATGACCCAAAGCACAGGCCAACCACTAAACAGGATTCATTAATGAGGGATATGACAAATATCTTTATTCTAGCCTACGAAATCGTTATATTGTGCGTGGGTAAGACACCGTTTTCCTTGGTCTCAATGATGCCATAATGCGAAATGTACCCTATTCTCTGTGAACACTAAAATACGTCGGGCAAATATACGTGGGGTATAATTTTGACTATCCACATTTCTTACAAAGAAGAAGAAAAAGGAAAAGGGCGTACGTGTATGTGAAAGACAGACATTATGGAAAGATGTTAGCAGGGGAAGCAGAAATGTTTTAAAGCATTGTGTGGGTCATCTTACTTCTTCATGTTTTTCCCCTCTGCGGTCATTTCGCACGACGTAATACAATATATTGTTCAATTAATTGGTCAATTAATTCCACTTTCTTCGCGTTCCAGTGTTCTGTTCTATAAGCATTACGAATGAGAAAAGTAACACACATAATCATAATCCAGTGTATGACACAGTGTATTGTGTAATTTGGCGTTACCTCCTTTGCACTGCAACGATTGGAACGATAGTTTGAAGCTTCTATTCAACAACTGATCGCTGCTGATGTTTCTTTATTAGAATATAAATCGGTCCAAGCAGTGGCATACAGCATCGCAAATGATTGAGCGCAGACCAATAGGACAGATTAGAATCTGTGACTATTCATGTCATGTAGGTTTTCTTCATAAAGTATTTTCCTTATTGCAAAACAGCATACGTATCGGGCGAACCATCGAATTATTGTAGAAGACATTTTTTTCATATCTACCTCAGACAACACTATAACCGGCTGTGCGTCATTGTGTGTTCTGTGCCGTGTCGAACTTGCAGCAAACATTGGAGAAACATCTTGACGTCAGCACAGGGAAATTTTCTGCGTATCTTCAAGGACAGCGAGTCATCAGGTATTGCGAATATTTCCTCGCTTTAATAAATATAACGTTTCAACTAGAAATAAACAATAACAGCAACAAAAGACATGTTATGTCGATGAAATGTCAGCTTCAATACTGATTTTAGACCACATGTATATTTTAGTCAACTTGGACTGTTATCTAGATACATCATTCCTGAATAGCCTTGAGAGAATCCTGGATTTGAGTAGGTCTATGTGTGACATTTTATTTTTGTTTTTATTGTTACTTCCGAAAAGTGTGGGAACTGGGGGACTGAGCACATTCATGCCTTTGGCGGTCAATATACTTCATCGTTGAACAAACGATGTACTTAATATTACAATTTTCACAAGAACTATAAGTATCACGTTCTTGTAGAGATTGCATGCCAAAAGGCAAAACAAGCTTTTAAAATGTGAGGACGTGTATCGATTTGGATCATTAGTGACGGTAATTTCCAGCCTTCCTTTTTGTATCTTCAAAAACACACACACAAACGAACCAAAACAAACAAACGGAAACAAACAGACAAACAGACAAACAAACAAACAAGCCAGGCATACACACTTTATCAATCGAACAAACTTAAAACTGATACTTTGAGATGAGCATTCCCATTTTCAAGATCCGTTTTGGCGCATTCATAAACTAGGTCGCAGAGGAATTATTCTTCATGTCCGTGAGGTCTTTTTTTTTTCCTGATAAATGATCAGTATCAGAACTGATGAATATTGAACAAAGGGCATGATTGCCATCTCGGCCCGACGTTTCAGGAAATGGAGCAAAGTGGCGTCAACAATGTGATATTTCATGTTAAGCTCAGTCGGCAGCGACGAAACTGGATATCACGTAAATACATAGAACGCCGGAGGGTAAGACTGATGGATATCATGGTTTGGACACCATCTCTTGTTCAATTTTCAACTTCCTGAGTCACAAACTCATTCTCTTGGAGGCAAAAGCCTGCCCATACATTAACTCTCTCTCTCACATACAACAAATAAATACAAGCAAGTATAAATACGGACACAAACAACCGCACATGCAAAAATGCATGTATATAACACTCTATCGATGGCTATACGGTTATAATCCACACTCGGTTAGAATTGACGAAACGAATGTATCCGACTTAACATTGGCGTTGACTTTGGATTAATCGGATGTTTCTTCCAATGCAATAGTATAATAATGTCTAATACAAAAAAAAAAACACACACACACACACACTAATAAACACACGCCACACACACACGTACACACACACACACACACGTACATACTGGTATATACCACGAAGACTTGTCGTGGTTTAAGTGGTTTCGTGCACTGCCTTATTTTTCTGCTCCGTTTGATCATGTAGAAAAAAAAAAACTGCTCCAAACCATCGTCAGCTGGTAGCGGGATGAGTTTATTAGACGAAGCAAATTTAATCATCTTTCTAAATACGGTGTGAGAGCGATGAAAGAAACCACTTAAGGGAGCAAGATTTAGGAACTGCTTGTCATGTATCCAGAGGGGGTTCGTCACTAAGGAATACACGTCTGCAATTACACACCGCCAATTCATTTTTTTTTCTTCTTCACCCTTTTCCTGCGGACGGAGTATTTTCATTTCTAGCACAAACACGTCTTTCGTTTCTTTCATAACTTCATTAAATCTTTCTCGAAGAAATAACATTGAACAAATATCATTAACACCAATGAGTCGTAATCGGGTTTTTCACATGGTTGTGAATTATGAAAAAAAAGATTTCTCAATCAAGACCAACTAGCCTAACTTTGTTCCTTAATTTCTTTCCTCGCCCCGTCGGATAAAAACGTCCAATCAAGTTCGCAAGGTTTACTTTCATCTGATTGAAAACCACATACGCAAACAATGTGAGTGAATTGTGGAATATCGGTTGACTCTCTCTCTCTCTCTCGCTTGAATGGCGCTCCCTTTAGTCGCAAACATGACCTGAATAAGGTGCATAAAACGTAGACATTTCAGCGCAATAAGTGGGAGTAGTTTTAATAAGACATTGTTTTACGCGTCTGGGCTCCTCCCGGTACATTAAGTCCGGTGCCTCGTCGATATCGCTTTTCCTCGAAAACATCGGAGTGACATTCGTGTGGCGCGCTATTGTCGAGATGGTTCCATACAATGCCTTTTCTCCCGAGGTGTGGTGATCATATCGCAGTGCCCCTTCGTTTTGGAAAGCGTTGTCTGGGCCGGAAATGCACGGGAGTCTCGGTGGCAAAGGCGCGGAAAAGTGATGGGGCGATGTTTCCTCGCGGAGAGCATTCGACTTCTGCCATCGTCCCAGATTCCGAAGGAAGGAGTCTCTCCGCCCAAAGTAGAGGGGGAACTCAATCATGCCAATGAACTATTTCTTTCACATAACAAAAAATAAAGCATATAGTTCATCACAGGGCAGTTGAACAACCAGGAGGATCGAGAGTGAACTTTTGAACTGTTGCAGGCAGCAAACCATGTTTTGTCAAAAGCTGTGTCACCCCATCCCCATAAGTCTGTCTGCAATGTATGACAGTAAAGAAGCGCCAAACACTTTGCCTCAGCTGAATGTACTGAGGCCCTCTTGAATATTTCAGATTTTGACCCTCCGTGTCATCTTTGCAATACACAAGCCAGTATACACCCCCGGCAATTATCATTATTCTTGTTCTGCAAGTCATACATAATTCCAGTATTGATAGCCGCATAAATTATTGAGCCGAAACGCATCATTCTGATAACAAGAGCTTGACCGTAAAACACAGCTTCTTTCTGATCGCTATCTATCAAGTTCTCAGATGTCTCTTAAAGAAAGTTTGATTGTTTAGTTTCAACTGTTTTTTCACACTTTGTAAAATAAAAGGTACATTCAAGAGGAGACTTGGAGGACCTACTCCTTGTAACAACTAGGCGAATTTGGACATATATGTAAGCTACTGCGACTTCAGATCTAAGCAAACATATACTTGTAATGGAATTATAGTTTCATTTACATGATATTGTTGTCATTAACGGTATACCGCATCTGTTCGTCTTTATCTTCTCACTTGTACATGTCACTTCACAAGACGTTCACAATCTATAAACCAACATAATATAAGATTCACTGGCCCGAAAATTAGTAATGAGTTGCCATTCCTCATAAAAAGTGCTGGCTCTCTAAACAGTTTTGATGCAAAGCTTAAGAAGCTTTCATGATCATGCTATTATTCTTTCATTTTCTTTGTATGATGTTATGAATGAGCACACATTCTATTTTTCATATGATATCACTGTTGTGGTATACATCATTTTCTTTGATGGTGAGTGTTTCTATTTCCGTTACATTACACTCCCCTTGTCCTGCACTGCAACTGTTAGGCCCCATGTCTTTCTTGCTATTGTTAGGTAAGTCCGTGTTCACATCGTTGTCAACGTCAAAGTCCATTATGTGTGTTCCTGTCTTTCTCTCTGATCCTGTATGTCTCTGTCCTTGCCCTTTCTCCGTGTATATATATATATCACTGCGCATAATATTCATTGATGTTATGGGCACACTCGCCACAAGTTCTCTACTTCTATAATGTGCCCCCATAAATGCAGCATATTCCAAATTTATGTTGTTATTTGTATATATATATATATATATATATATATATATATATATATATATATATATATCTGTTGGTATATATCCGTCGGGAATATAATATAGTTTGTTGAGGATTGATGAAAAGTGCTCGACGCTGCAAAGCAGAGCATATTAGGCTCAGTCAGTCTGCATGAAGATCGCCACAGCGTGAAACCGCCGGTAGCGGACAAGACGCCAAAGCACAGGTTCGCATATATATATATATATATATATATATATATATATATATATATATATTGTTTACAGGAAGTAAAAGTCATTGAACTTGAACTTGAACGGAAGCAGACGAGACAAATGATCATATGTTGCCTCACCTTCGATACAATTAGATCAGCTAATTAGATTAAGAATTGTGGATTTTCATTCATTGGTTGATTATGAAATCTGCTGATGCAGTATGTTGGGGTCAAAAGTAAACCTCTATCTCGCTGCTCTCGACTGAAGCAAGCATGGTCTGTTCACAGAAGATCATGTTGTTCAAGGTAAAGCAAGGAGAGGACACCACATCTGGGTCACCAATATTACCAGTGCCCCTCGATATCACGTTGTATTACTACATTGGCAGTCAAAATGAATTGGCAATCAGACGGCAAAATTTGCCTGAAAACAGCAAGAGGACTCTTTTGTAACTGCAATGTTATTGTGTGCGCTGGAGGCGCGTTCTTTTTTTCGCGGTTTATTGATGAACAATATTTTCCGTGTATTTGTCAGCTCCTGACCGAGAAAATACATTATTGGCAGCACTCTTATAATCTTCTGTTGTTGGTTTCGCAGAACCTGTGGTGGCAAAACAAATTTTGAAAGAGAGAATCGACGAGATGCGGATAAGAGAAACATTTCGAGCCCCATCTCCGGTAGCGCAGCGAAGTTATTACACTGCGATCCAGACAAGGGAAATTCTCTCCTTTGCGCTTTTCTTCTTCTTGACTGCGCGATGTTTACCAGGCTCTCCGCAAATCAATACCAGTGAGCCAAGCAGTGCGCTCTGATTAAATCATGCCACGTCGTAATCTGTCGCAAATCATTTTTTGGCGATTGTGGTGTCCTAACCTTCCCCTTTGTAGCACTGTTGACACTTTCTCGCTCTTGCTATTTGTGTTGATTTAACGATCATTTTCTGGACTTGGGGCGAAACACCCAGAGCCAGTCGTCATGTTTCATTTATGAGTCGCTGGGGTCATTGAGGGCATGCCCCGGCATAGTTTTCCGGAACCCTCGCCCCGCGCCGTGCATTTCCATAATAGCATGTAATCCAGAGAACTGTGTCTTGACGATTTGCTTCGATTGGCCCCGAAAACCCCTCGTCTTTCAACATTGGAAGCATCAGCGCAATTTACCAGTATGCACAATGTATTGTGGAGCAGAACCCCAAACTTTGAGTAACTCTTGCAGGTAACATTCATTAAAGCTATCATGAAATGTCTGAATTCTCAGAATTCATCTAGCTGCACGATGTATTGTTGAAGGAGAACCCCAAACTCTGAGTAACTCTTGCACGTAACATTCATTAAAGTAATCATGAAATGTCTGAATTCTCAGAATTCATTTATACCTGCTCAACTTGACCGTCAAACTGTCACTGCTGAGAGCCTCTCCTCTCTCAAACTTTGTCTTAAGCTTTCAAAAGCGTGTTTTATTTTTCCCAAGACATGTATTGACACGTGCAGCTACGCATGAACCTCCTGTAAAAAGATATGGAGTATAACACAACAAAGGCTTCTTTTTTTTTCTTCGGGGATGAAACTTGGAGACACAAGAGTTAGAGGAGAAAGGCCCATCAGATGCAACAGGTGCACGTCACGAGCTCGACACACACGAGTCATAATGCCCACGAGTCATTCAGCCCACGTGTCAAACAGCTCACGAGTCATACAACTCATTAGCTAAACACTCATAAGTGCAGAAGGCCCACGAGCTCGACATCAACTAAAAAAAAAAAAAAATTTGTGGACCCCTATGGAAACCAGCTCTGCTGATCAGGGTGTTCCACCCCATGAAGTGGCAATAAATTCAAGACATCCACGAGCGATACAGTGGGGGAAAAAAGCTCACGAGTTCGACAGTCACACTATAATTACTGGGCTTAGGGCATAGTACGTATATTGCCGAGATCCTGGACGTTTTTGCCTAGTGTCGAGATCACCGGCCTTATTTGCTTAGTGTCAAGCTCACGGGCCTGTTTTCGTTAGCGTCTAGCTAGTGGGCCTGTTATAGGCCTGAATTCACGAAGGTGGTACAATTGAAACCATGGTTTAAACCATAGACAATTGGTAAGGAGAGCCAAGTGTCGCATGGCCTAATTCGTATTGAAATCAGTCATTTCGTCGACGAAATGATCATTTTTCGTCGACGAAATGACTGATTTTGTAACGAAATTGGCCATGCGACACTTGGCTCTCCACATACAAATTGTCTATGGTTTAAACCATGGTTTCAATGGTACCACCTTTGTGTCTAGCTCATGGGCTGTATATGACTCGCTGGTGTATAACTCATAGACCTTTTTCAATGTCTAACTCGTGGGCCGTCTGTCTCATGGGTGTCTAGCTCGTGGGATGACTCCGGTGCGACAGTCACCGACCTCAAACAGTATCATCCACGTTCTCCATGTATTAAATGTGATGTCGTTTGCATGGTCGTCAGGAGGAACATGAGCAAGCAAAAGATAACAATAACAATGAATAAACATCCCTGTTTTACGTGTGTTTCGAAGAGTAAATTATCATTATTTTACTACGCCATACGGTCTAAAAAAAATCGAGTGAAATTATTCACTCTTAAAAAGAGTGAATACAAAAAAGAGTGAATCTAGAGTGAAATTGGAGTGAATTTTGAGTGAAAATGTTTATTTTCACTCATTTTGGATGACCTCAGGGATCACTCGAAGATTTTGGAGTGATCTCTGAGGTCACTCCAAAACGAGTGAAAATGAACATTTTCACTCGAAATTCACTCCACTTCCACTCTAAATTCACTCTTTTTTGTATTCACTCTTTTAAGAGTGAATATTTTCACTCGATTTTTTTTTAGAGAGTAAGTATTCATATAAAATGCATGTTTCGAACACAACAATTTGATATGTTTCAGTGAGTAATGTCCCGGAGAGTTTTAACAATTAAACAGACCTATTGATGGTGGTCCTATTTAGCTAATCTGGTGACTTCTAATTCTGATATAGGGTGAAAGTTAATGGTGTTGCCTAAGATCTATGGGGTTAGCGGTTACAGCTCTTTATTCCAAAGATTCGTTAATACCCATTTTGTTTCATTTTCGGATCAACGAACCTTCTGAATGAGAACATTCTTTTTCTTTTTCAGATTAACGAACATTGCCATTTTCGGACGAAGGAACCTTTGTTATTCCGAAAATGAAGAAAGGTTCATTCTACCGAAGGTTCGTCAGTCCGAAAACGCAGTAAAGTTTGTGATTCCGAAGGTTCGTTATTCATTTTAAAAATAAAGAACCTTCGGAATAAAGCCACAAATAATGTTCGGATTAACGAACTCTATTTCATTTTCGGATTAGCGAACCTTTGGACTAACGAACATTACCTGGGGTTAACGTCCTTCTATATACGTGGCCCTCTACTTAGAATGTAATTATGTTGTATAATCATTGAGGACAGCATTATAATTCTCTTCGTGGGCAGTTTAATGCTGGATGTGAAGAGCAATTAGAGAGCAATCAATATAGCAACTATACATTCTCTACAGCACACGGGGTACAGGCTATTAAATATACAGAATATTCTAATCGATTTTATTCCCAAAGAAGTTTGTTCGAATAAAGGTTTATGCATGACTGTGTGCAGGCAAATATAAGAAAGCTCGGATGCGATGACATCATCACCTCTTTACTGCGTATGTGGTAATAACCAATATAAGGTGGTGGGGAAGGTTTCTAACATGTGAAATTTCAAAATATCATTCATTCTTCATTTCAAGATTTGTTGACAAAGCAGAGACCCAGCCACTGGTCCGTATAGCTTAATTACTTGCATACTTGAGACAGCTTGAATAGCCTTGAGTTATTAGTTGAAGACAAGGAGTCATCTTGAAAAGACAGGACATGTACAATCGGACGAGACTGGTGACCCCGTTAAGATCTAAAATTATTTCTTCCTTCAAAGAGAGACATCTTAGTGAGAAGTTTGATTCCCTATGCAGTGACAAATAGAAAATAATGTTTACACCATTTTTTTCCTACCATGCAAAAATGTATACGTCTTAAACGACTGTGAGTGCTGCGCAGCGCAGCTATAGCTCGCCTGCTATTCGTAAATCCAGGTCCTTGCCCGTGGTTATTTTATCAGCATCGGAAATAGCTTTCTGTGACGTGAGACGTGTGCTAGGATCAGTTAGCAGCAGCACCAAAACACCCTCATTGTGGCACTCCGCACAAAAAACAAGGCTAGTCAAAACAATCTTATCAGTGTAATTGAAATAAGTAACACTAATTCCTCCTCCCCCGAAGGATGGCTTATGTAATGAACGGCTGAAAAGTAGAGTGACGTGTGTTGTTTTTGGAGTAGTAAACAGAAGTGTAGGATTATCATTTCATTATTCTCGCATAACTACACACACATACACGCACACACTCACTCAAATACACACACACACACGCACGCACACAAACGTGTTCATGGGCCCCTTATTTTTTTTCCCGAGAGCATTGATAATGTAACAATCTTG
The DNA here is from genome assembly GCF_040938485.1 of Diadema antillarum. NCBI lineage: Eukaryota > Metazoa > Echinodermata > Echinoidea > Diadematoida > Diadematidae > Diadema > Diadema antillarum. The sequence continues at coordinate 2,494,149 of NW_027271000.1, read as the reverse complement.
GTTTGAAACATGTATATATATATATATATATATATATATATATATATACATGCTTTTAATTCGTTAATTACCTCTTATTTGTATGATACAGTCAATTATTGTGTACTCAAGATAGTTTTCGTATATTATGTTATGTTCTGTGAACGAAGAAAATGAAAATGAAAGTTAAAAAAAAACCCACACAACATACGACACACAGAAACACCAGATTTGAGATGTTGTACCATAGGTTGCATGAATGGGGTTTTGTCAGCTTAAATTTGGCCCAATTACACAGTATATGGCCCAAATTCACGAAGGTGGTGCGAATGAAACCATGGTTTAAACCATGGACAAAAATCATGGAGCGCCAAGTGTCGCACGGAATATTTCGTTACGAAATTGGTCATTTCGTCGACAAAATGACCGTTTCGTTAACGAAATTAGAGTCATTTCGTGGACGAAATGTTCATTTAGTTACAATATGTTGTCATTTCGTTACAAGATAATCATTTCATCAACGAAATGACTGATATCGTAACGAAATATTCCATGCGACACTTGGCGCTCCATGGTATTTGTCCATGGTTTAAGCTATGGTTTCATTTGTACCACTTTCGTGAATTCGGGCCTTAATGTTTACTCTGGATGCAATGGTCATGTAGGGCCTACGCGGCATGTATTCAGTTTTCGAAAACTGCACTTAATGTAACACAACAAACAAGTATGTCAAGAAACATGGAATGCCAATATCTTTCAGCTTCTCTCACAACTGCCAGTCCTTTCGTCTACTGAAGATATGAACACTACTGAATCTGGTAGTATGATTGATATGGATATATATACATGGATATATGGGCATGGATAATGGTTATTTGAAAGTGACATATACATAGATATGTGAATATATATATATATATATATATATATATATATATATATATACGATGGATATTTGAAAGCGACAGAGCAATATTATGGATATGGATAATGGATATGGATAATGTATATTTGAAAGTGGCATGTAATATAATGTAAATGTATATATGGATAATGGATATTGTTGAAGTTACTGATCTGTCGGAATTCATCTTTTTTGAGGATATGATTTTCAGAGTCTAAAGTGGTATTCCAAAGTTGGGTCCTATGTGATGCTTTGGTTAATACTATAAAACGATCAAGTATTTCATTGCATTTCTATTCATGTTTTCTCACTGTCATATGCTTCCAAATGATTACCCCCCCCCCCCCAAAAAAAAAAAAGAAAAAAGAAAAAAAAAAGATATTTACTCCTCGCGCTTTAACATTATCTAGCCAGTAAAGTCTAATCAAAGCACTTCAAAAAGTACTTTGATATAAACTATTTCTTACTGTAACGTCTTTGCTATCGGGAATGATATCTAAAATATGGTTAAAGCGATAACAAAGAGAGAGCATTTGACTTACCTCTTTCAGAAGGCGGGGGGGGGGGGGACAGACAATATTACCCCTAACAAAATATTTCAGTGATAATGTAATGAAATGTGTACTTTTCATGAAAAAATAAGATTTTGTGGAATTCTTCTTACATTTTCTTTACATTGTAGTCAAAGGAGATTTTATGAAAAAGCCTTATTATCCAGCGATGATGGCACCGAAACTTTAAAAACTCATAACTTTTTAATCGATTGTCCGATTTTCCTTAAACTTTCGCTGATGTGTTGTACTATATAGCTGCTTTCACTCAAGCCACATTACTAGGGGTTTGATTCCCTTTAAAGATATACTTTTAGATTATCTTAATTAACATTGACTGTAGGCCCAATACGACAGTTCAAATCTCTTTTGTTTTCTTGAGTACCGTGAAATGTCAAAGACCTGGTCGCGCCGCGTGGTGTGGGTTTCAAGCCAAATTGTGTCGCCATTTCCCTCGGCTGCGGAACACGTGGTTGTAAGCGAGAAGAGCGCTGTGTCGATTGACCACCTTCTCGTCGCGACGTGGCCGGGATTCGGTTACAACAAGGGGTCGACAACCACCTTTAACCCGCCCAGTTGGAGCTGTCGCGGATCCCGTCCTTCTTACACGGTATGTTTCCATAGAGACATGATATTACGGCAAGCATGCTTCGACACGTGTTCTTAGAATCCTTCTTCCGCACTTCGCTGCGTTGAAAACGTTTATTAACAACGCTGCTTGAGAGAAGGGACCTAGAATGTTCCACTAGTATTGATGTCGTCTGGACGAGGGTTTCGATACAAGACATTAAGAATGCCGGCCTTTTTTCCATGTGTTGTTCCATTTTGTCCCGACAAACATGAATTTGAGAGACATTTCGGCGCTCTGCCCTGTCACTCGATCCTAACTGTGTGATGAGCAGAAACAATACTCTTGGTTTATCATTGTTGAACGAAAGTAGGTTAAAGTGTTAACGACCTCCTGCAACATTCATGCCTTATCGGCGTCTTCTTTGTACTGAATGTCCCGTAGCCGGTAGGTGATGTTACTCAGTGTAGCGTCGCCATACTTATACCTTTCTCAGATACATTCCATCATAAACTAATCCATTTTCATTTGAGTAATCTAATGTTTCATTTAACTGGAAATTGTGAACATATACATTACAAATCGACATTTATTTCATCATCAATATGATATTGAGGTTGCGCAGTGTGCCGAAAGCTTAACTGTTTGCGGCTTCGCTCAGCTAAGGTTTCTGCAAGAGCGGGTATTCCATGTTAGAATGTTTAATGACACATTTCTCTTTCCCACGCGTGCGGATGAATCAAGCCTAGCAAAGCGTATGATGCGATTCCCAGCAGTAATGTATTAATAATCATCATCTGTGTTGTTATAAGCCGTGGCCCTCGTATCAATAAATGAGTAAACCACACTGCACTATACTCATCAAACACAATGCATCTGAATTTCCCTTGGTATGATATATATACACGAATAACTTCAGGAATCTTGTCGCAACATGTCTATTGTCATGAAAACTCCTATTCAGAAGTAATAGATCACGCAACGAAATTCGTAAATCAATTCATATATTCGCACATGAGTGATCATCATAAAAAAAGTAAAACAGCAAGAAACTTGCTTTTATGTCTACTGATTCCACATTATAAAAAAAAATAATCATCAATTGCAGTAGTTGGTTGATAATGCCATGGGTAATGAAAACATGAATGAAAACCTATGGCATTTGTTCTTATACAAAATATTTGAAGAGTAAATGCCACAATAGACAATCAAGGCATTCGTGTTACCCCAAGACACCTCAATTTCGCGATTTTGAAACGAAGGATGCGTTAAAACGTACATGAATCAGCAAATTAGAATGAAGCCGTGTGGAAACAGACAGAATGAGGAATTTCACACTGCATCCGGGTGGATGAATCTAAACACGCCTTTTAATCTCTCAGATGAGTGCGCACGAAGAAGCTCCGGGGAAGATGATATCACGAAGATGCCGCCCGTATAAGTCGAGCCAGCGATAGTGCTCGCTCATGCCTGGAAGATCGAAAGGCCTTCCATCGAGCTCGTGACCTACTTCTCGAGAAATAGAACAATGTCTTGCATCTCTGCGGCTTTTTCACGTTTATCTTCTCTCTCCTTTGTTTTTTCTTTGTTTTGGAAAATCTTGTCATCTCCCCCTACTCCACCCCTCGTGAAGATGAAACACCATGATGTTGCTTTGGGACTGCGTAGACGATGAGTCTCATACATGATTCAGATGGACGGCACAAGGGTAAGAAAGCTCAAACCTGACAAGCAAGGATTCATCACGATAATTTCAAAGTGCGATCATCTTTTGTCCTAGAGTTTGTGACGCTATGAAACTTGTATCTCTATAAGCGCACACAAACATGAAACATTAATGTGAGGCCGTAGGTTTAACACGATTGGACGCTAAGGGCAAACATTAATGTTGACGATCCAGTTTCTTCCATGACACATTTATGTTGACGAAAGCATCGCTGGTTTGCTGATTGTTGTTTTTTTTTCGGATATGGCGTATAAAGCCTTGGAACATTCTTGAGAAAACTCATACTTGTGGACACAATAACGTTTAAAACAAGAAGGAGGAGGATCTTGCAAATAGTTGAACAGTTCCATGCTCAACAAAGTTGTAAGAGATATAATCGTGCAGGAGTGGCCGATACATTTATTTCACGCGGATGCTATATAGAATTATCCACAAATTTAATAATCTGGATGGCTATATAGAAAGAGCAACCTGACAATACGATGAAAATACATGATGCCAAATTCCAAGAAAGGCACTTTCGTTGCCAAAACTGTATTCAAATTCATGATATAATGTGAAAGTACTGATATGATTTTTGAAAAGGACATTGGAATGCATCTTTCCCTATAGACTGAGCATAATCTAGGGTTTACATGTTTCCACGCTACAATATGATTAACAAAAGACATTTGCAGGGAAACATGCGGGTTATGCTCGGTTTTGGAGAAGGTGGATTCCAACGTCTTTTGTTAATCATAATCAATGTTATTAGCACCTAAGCAATAATTGACAGATGATGTCAGTTGATGTTTGTTTGTTTGTTAGTTAGTTAGTTTGTTTGTTTTTTGGGATAATCTGAAAAAGAAAATAGAATAGAAATGTTTATAAAACATATGGAACATATTCAGATATTCTTTTGGCCACATTTCAGTGATGATCAGGTGTTATGAATCAATACAAGTCAACATGCATTTCAATCGCATATTTCCTTTAACTGTTAAAATCAAAGAAGATTGTTGGCGAGTATACTGGTTCAATAGTCGTTCACGATTCGCTGTTCGGAACGTAAGTACGGTACGTTCATATTATACTAGACATCATATCGATTTTTTCGAAGATGGAGATCTAGTCTTACACTTACACAGCAATCAGTCGACTACTTAACTATGTACCTTGTACCTGTATTTACACTCAAGTTGAAATGATTGAAGAAATGAACTGGAATTTACATTCTTTTGACCATTTTTGACATATTACCATACGAATTAGTTTTATTCGGACGTTCGGAGCATGACAGATATGTAAGAGTATGGGTTCATACAACAGAATCAAGGGTCCGTTCCTTCTATACTATTTGATTAACAGAATAGTTCAGCAAGTATAGCGCAATGTAGCATTCTGCAGAATTTACACATCAGATTTTACGCTAACACGGGCAACTTTCATGCAAACACGTGTTCATCATAATTGTGTAAGACGCTCCTCGGCATAACAAAACACAGTCATAAAAACACAGTAAATACATGTTTGTTTCTCTCTCTCCCTCTCTCTCTCACACACACGTTTCTCCCACATCCTCTCTCTCTCTCTCTCTCTCTCTCTCTCATTATCTCTCAATTATATATGTATGTGTAATGAGAAACTCTAACTAAACAGTTTGTATCGAAGGTTACTTTTAAAAATGTGTCAGCCAAATGAATAAGAAGTGATTAAATTTTCTACCAAAAAAAAAGCACAGTATGACCAAGCATGAACAATGGAGTCACTCGTTCAAAAATACGTCTGAAAGGTTAGAGTTAAACTCGAATAGGGCTGAGTGAAAGAATCCGCAGATATCACTCGTTCTTGGGGACTGAAGCAACATCGAGAAAATATAAAAGTAGAGAGGCAGAGGGCATCCTTCTAGCAAATTTTGCTCACTTATACAGAAATTTTGTTAGAAGGTTATCGACCAGTAGGTAAGAACAGAGCGAGGAATCGTTGTAATACTGTTAACCTAGCTGCTCTGACATGGAATGTCTTTGAACCCTGCCTTAAGTACACTTGTTCATTCAGTAAGATGAATTATTGCAACTCATGCTCTACCCCTATAGCTATAAGAAAAAAACAAGTAATGTCGGTCAGTGAAATAGGGGTCGAACTCGCCTTTTTCTTCTCTCTCTCTCTCTCTCTCTCTCTCTCTCTCTCTCTCTTTCATTAATAAGACGCCTCCTCTGTGCATGTCATTTCAGCATCTTTCTATGGCCAAGGGCAACCTCGTTTCCGGGTGTACGTTCCATTGCGACTCGAAGACTCTTAATGTGTAATTTGATGAATAATTTATATGGATCATCCTCCGGCGCTTAGGTTGAGTAGGGGTGCGAAGTGAATGGCCGTCATGTTCATATGTCCTAATTACAGGCCGGAAATCAATAAATCGAGAGCCTTGTTATATCACGATTCGCATGATTGGGGTCGGACAAAGAATGGGATTCGTCCAAGCTGCATAAATATAATTTGTTCGATGTAATATCGACAGAATAGTGCAATATTTATGTATTTATTGACAAAGATGAGAAATCAAGTCCTGTTATTACATATTGATTTGCTAGTTTGCCAACATCTCTTAAGATGACTTTAGCACCATCATCATCAACGTCAACAGTAATCATGGCAGCCAGTTTGAATGCGAGCAGCAACCTCGGTTCGATTAAGCAAATTACAGTTATTGCTCTGTCAAGGCCATTACCTTGCTTAATAATAATATTGCTGTCATTTGCAATTCAGTCATTAGTAATACACATGATAGGCCTAACTGCATACGAGGACATCGTTTGCTTGTGACATTGACCTACTATCATCCTCGTTCAATTTCGTGCACGGACGCATCCTATACATTGCAGTATTGCAGTTCAAACAAAGAAAAATCCTCTCGGATAATGGATCAGACTTTATCGTTAATGTCAGAAATCCACCCTTCTTTGTAATTTGAATGCATACCTTTGCAGACAAAGGTCACTATGGAAAGTTAGGATATTGTTTTCCCCTCCTACGGGTACATTATTATACAAATTATTGCCAGTGCTAATTTTGATATGAACTGCCGTCGTGCCTTACCCAGATGTTCATCTTTTGGCTGTACATAAACACAGCATATTTTCAACCAGCATCCGCGAGAAGAGATGCTCTCCATCACGATGACGTAGACGAAACTGCCAACTTGCCGACCAATCAGGAGTTGAGAGTTGGCATCATAGGCCGAATGCGCCAAATTCACTGCAGACCCCCCGCGAGGCTGGCATTCACGATGTGTTTTTGTCGTCTGCTCACTATATAAACCACGGTGTGCATCTTGCGGCCATCAGCAGCCAGCCAGCTAATCCTCCGCCCCAGACGAAGTCATATCAAATTCTCTCCCTCGCCAGCACGGTTGTGAGACAAGGCGAGCACCGGCGCGGAGGCATCATCCACGAATTATGCCAGCCATTTGGCGGGAGTCGCCCGAGCTCCACTCGTGAAAAATTCCGCGGCAAATCCTCCGTAATCCTGAATCGAAACTTCTTAGACAGACTTAACATCATTCCGTCTGGTCCCCATCTGGCGCCGTTTCGTCAACAAGAATATCTGAATCAGAATACTTCACTTCCGGCACATTTTGATCACCCACATTGAAAGATTAACAGTACTTGTTCAATTTGAACTTGAAATTAACAGAAGCTGGTCACCTTAAGCCTTACATTTTCACCTTTTCGTAAACTACAGCAGTAGTACTCGAAAAAGCAAAAAAACTATGTCGCAACTCGTGGGCAAGTGGAAATTAGTTCGCAGTGATAACTTCGAAGAGTACTTGAAGAAGATGGGTGTTAACGCACCTATGCGTAAATTAGCCATCCATATGTACCCCACGTGCGAAATCACGCGAAATGGTGACCAGTTTGCCATTAAGATGAACGTTCCTGTCATAACAATCCACGAGCAGCAGTTCACACTGGGGACAGCCTTCGAAGACCTGCTCCCGAGCGGGGAGAAGCAGATGACCGTGGCAACCCTGGAGAGCGAAGACAAGCTGAAACTTATCCAGGAGGAGGAGTCGGACGAGCCTCACATCGTCGTGCGCGAAGTCGTGGGCGAAGAGATGGTGATGACGTGCAGTAAGGGATCTGTGTCGTGCACCAGGGTTTTCAAGAGGCTTAAAGACGGTGAGGAGGACTAGGCGAATTAGCAAGAAGGAAGATCACCACGGGCAGCTACCACCAAGGCTAAGTGTAACGTCAGCAGCATACCCCTACAAAACATGTTACCATAGCTTAGATAATATAACCTTCTCAATATTCTCAAAGTACCAGACACACTTGGTAATAGGCTCACTGCTGTCCGATGCACCATGCACGAGAAGTCTATTATGAATGTCTCTCATATATTGGCAGTGTCATTTGCGATTAATGATGGCGTATGTTCTGAAGATAATCAGTCTGTTGTTAATATGTGTGGCAATTGTGACAAAGTGTTGTTTTAAAGGTGTTACGTGCCTGGTAAATCGAACATTACGTGATCTGTAGGCCTAGTTTGTATAACCTAACAAACATGTTACAATAAGTACTCTGATGAGTACATTCTGGCCGGATGCATTAGATATTTACTCGTACAAACTATTATCTCCATTCATGTTGTAACAGCAGCTGCCATCATATTGTGTGTACTCTGATCTTATCTAAGTCTGTATATTAGTACAAGGACATGTGCTTATGAAGTAAATGCAACTTGACCAAAATCATGCCATTTTGTGCTAAATTGTAAATAAGATTCATTTGTTAAAAGAGTACACATAACGGATTTCTTACGAGCATTGATAGGATAAAATATGACAAACTGATCATTCTTAAAGTCCTTTTAATTGTCTGTATTTACTTTTTTAATTGTATGATAACCACAGTAATGTCTAATGTTCTCTTCTACTAAAAGATATTTCCCACTACAGACGATGTTCACTTATGTTTAGACATGTAAACTATGTTACCTTGTGTAGGGGTATAAATAACAAAGCGCAATATATATTCTTTTCTTCCTGTTAACTGTAATAGCGCATTCGAGCGTATTATTCCAAGCGACAGCCAGGCTTGTAAAACATAGAGGCAATTTAGTCACGAAGTGTTGTCAATTGTGAACATACAGCATGTATGAAAACGTGTTTTTTTTCAGCGAAATGTTTGATTAAAAATCAATTATTTTAAGAGTGTCATATACATCTTTCGTTTTCCTGACATAATCTGATAATTATCAGATACTTTTCAAACGCTGCAGTGTTCATATTGATATCATGACGTAACTAAAGTTTGTGTTGAATGTAATGGTGAAATTGTTAGTGTCAATGTTACATTGTCTTGATAACAAGAACGATGTAGACGACACGGAGGGAGATATATCACAGCAAAGGATATGCATCGCTTGATAACTCATGTACAAGTGTAATTTTCTCGTAAGTCGTCATTTGTGACATATGTACCATTTCACCAAGAGAGGAGTTCAAGTTGTTATTGTACTTTGATGCAAATGACTGTGATTTAATCTTTACAAAAACTTTCGATGTACTTGTATTTGAGCAAACACAATGCTATGAGCAACCGCATACTTCTCGGCATGAAATTTCTTCCTTTGTTGTGATTGATCAAATCATTTTTATCAATTCTTGCCAGATTCACGAGGTTGCTCCCGTGGACCATTGATTTGGGGTGTGCAGCAGGGCAAAAGTAATATTGATGGCACCGAAAGAGCGGGGTAGATGCGGGTGATCGCAATCTCAGCTGCACAATAGTTATCGCCGAGTTTTGATAAAGTAGAGAGAGAGAGAAGGAGAGAGAGAGAGGGATCAATATGCGGCCGTATCACGGTTAAGGTCGCTCGTATCTGTTCGCAACGCGAGCTTGGGGAGTTGTTGTGGTTAGTGAATTGGGATTGGGGTGGGGGTGCGTGGAGGAAGCGTTAATAGTACATGAATGTCAAGCATGAGCTGGGGTGATTACTCATGGCGCGTTCCAACTTAAGCTCTCAGCAGTGATGCAAGTCCAGGCATAGTACGGTAAGGCTCCCACTATCACCCCGGCTGAAATCAGTTTCATATACCCCCCCCCCCCCAAAAAAAAAAGAATAAATAAGATACCACTCCTACTGCCACAGTATGGAATTTACTGATTTATGGGATATTGGGAAAAAGTGCATGGGGGTTGACATCACATGTGAATAGGGTAGATGGATTCTAGAAAAGACTCTTGTGGCCGTCCGACAATCAGATTCTCATCTTGCTGTAAAATAGGGTAAAGACTGTAAGTGAATTAGCACTCTCAGCCTCTCATTTCCGAAAATGAATATGTATGAGTGTATGTGCAGAGCTTCAATTTAACTGAATGTAATAATGTGGCATTCACTCACTTTGTATAAATCTTAAGTACTCTGGAGAAGGAACTCTTCATATATAAGGTTGTAGAACAGTACTATAAAGTCCTTGAATTTTTTCTAATGTCAATTGATTAAGTCTTTCGACCATCTAAAAGTTATATCTTATCAGTTTGTATCAAATGATATTGTTTATTTCATTGGTAGATTATTTGTTAATTTGATGCCTATTTACTGTATTTTTGTTCACGATTCTACCATATAAAAATATTGTGTTGATTGTCATAATATTACGGACTCCGATACAAACAAGTCCAACAGACCATTGGAAATCAAACATCGCAGCCTCCGAATGACCCTCTCTCCTCCTTCCTTCCCCTACCCCATCTTTACCCAGAGACCCTGGAGACAATTCAAATCGATATCTAGGTCTCATAAGGGGAGTTGGAGGGAGAAATACCGTACAATCATCTGTCGACGTTTTGCAATCACTCTCTCCATGGCTAACGCATTCTGGTGCAATCTGTTGGCAGGATTTTGGCCGATTTTCACATTTATGTTGCTAATTACACCGAATCTGTCCCTGGCTTTCCTTTGAATGAATGGTGGAAACAAGATTATTCACTTTTGAATTTGTCGATAACAAAGATATCACGGACTTACGTTGATCTTCCTGTCCCAGTTACGATCAAAGTTTAAATTGATGTCGACATTATTAGTGAATATATGTTTCCCTTGTCAGCCCTGTTAATTATGCCCGTAGCTTGTCAGTAATTACACCACGCTCACAAGGACTTTCAAGCACGGTCCATTCAAAATTAGGTCGTGCGATTTGACTTAGATAATCTCGCTCAGACTGGGGAATAGGCGTTCCAATAGATGAAAATGGATCGGTCAACAAATCTGTAGCAATGATATTATTGCATGCAGAATGTTTTGCCTGGTGAAAGGATGTTTTAAGAGATTGAAACCCTCAATGCGCATAAGACAGATATGTTCCCACTGGCCAAAAGAGTTTTCAAAAGGTATTAAAGAGTGACGGACATATTCTAAGAATGCGGACTGCCCGTAGCTCAGCAAACACAGCACGCTCCTCTGCAGATGCGGATGTCATCTTTAGGCTGTGATTCTTTTAAGGTATGAAAACATCTATTCTCATTAGGACGGGAACCAATGATACTTTGAGCCTGCCACGACTTCTCAAAACATTCGCCGCCAACGGCAATCCGATGGGATGTAAAATACACCCCTCGCACGCTGTTTTATCTCACCGGCAGTGCATACAGCCTTTTATTAGTGGCTACGCGATTCGTATCATACTCCTTAGTGTAAATAATTCGACAGAAATGAAAACAATTTTCGTTCATTACCCATACTCAATAGAAAAAACAAATTTGATAGAGGAAATGCATTCATTTGTGGGGACATTTTGTTTCATTTCCCGCTGACGACTGGCATGAAAATTAAACGAGCTGACTCTGATCTGAGTCATCTTTTTAAACCACGCGGAAAGAAGAATTGTTCAAAAATTGCAGTAAGGAAACCAAGTGAATTGCCTATTTAAGATTTAAGGTCCACGCCACTCCAGACAGTAAAGATGTGTGTGGTGCGGAAATTATTGAATCTTCTGCAGCCTTGGTCTAAACAAAACAATACTAATTTTACGTGTCTTTTTCTCAAGCAACTTGGATTAAACAAACGGTGGCAAAGCACATGGTGCTCTCATCATTTTTCATATTCTCCTGTCAAAATTGCTTTTAAAGAGTGGTGGGGCATGGAACAGGCGGGATATAGGAACACGAATCGAATCTACTGAGTGTAGGATACTTGATTACAAACCTAGCGCGCAAAAAAAAAGTGTTTATATCATCGCACATTTTCCATTACTGTTGAGCATTATGAGGTGATTTAACTATACGTGTGTAAACCACAACCAGTACGTTACCATCTACGCAAGATAAGAATCGACCGAAAATCAAGTATGTCTCTGTTAGTGGAAGCCGAAAGCAAGTTTACATTGCCATTTTGAAAAGAAAGACAAAAGTGTTGATTTTTTTTTCTTCGGTCACCAGTTTCGAAGTACTTTATTGACAAGTATATGTGTCATTGTTGTGTAAGGCGAATGTTTCAAACAGTGATTCACTAAAGAGATGTGTTGAATCCTCGTAAGGGATTATCAAATTTTGTGTCCAAGTGTGTCGCATTCTTGTTCGAGGAGAGATGCGTGTATATAAGATTGATTGTTTTGGTGTGTGCATGTTTGTTCGAAAGCGCACGTTTTGTGTGCTGCGTACATGATAAGCGCGTCATGTAATGAAACTTAAGCACAAGACGACACGAGTTATCAATTATCACCTTTACTCATGAGAAAATTTAGCCACTCTGTTTTCAATGGATGAAATTATATTGTGTAAGGATGTCACAGTATAAGAGGATATACTCTGTTTTTCGCCTTGTGTTTGTACATGACAGGGACCGCTGAACGGGGAGGGGGGAACTTGGCTGCAGTCCCCCCCCCCCTCACACACACAATCATATATAGCTTAAAAATGGGGAAAAACAAAAAAAAAAACCAATGACTTGGGAGGATTCCGCCAAGATTCTTTTCGTCGAATGAGGGGGGGGGGGATGTGAAGGGCTATTGACCCCCCCCCCCACACACACACATACACATACACACACACACACACACACACACACACTACAAAACTTGCACAAAAGCCCGCATGATGTGCAATCTCTCCTTTCTAAAGATTGGAGGCACGGGGCTACAGTCAATGATTATCAATCATGTAGTCATCATAATTGCCTACAGACTAGAAAAACTTCTCGCCTTCGCACACACAAAAAAAAAAATGTTGAAGGAATATGATTAAGAATGTGTGTATACGTGCGTTTCACTCTCAGTCCTAATGGAAACCTGTTAAGATCTTATCATCCTGATAATGATTCAGTATGGAGAAGAGTGAATATGCGTGTGCGCATGTGTGTGTGTGTGTGTGTGTGTGCGTGCGTGTGTGTGTGTGTGTGTGCGTGCGTGTGTGTGTGTGTGTGCGTGCGTGTGTGTGTGTGTGTGCGTGCGTGCGTGTGTGTGTGTGTGTGTGTAAAGAGAGGGGTTCACAAGTTCAAAAACACATCTAGTGCAATATGAGATAATTATCTCGGTTCTTTAATGTATTATTTAAAATGACGGTTTCCTTGTTCCTCATCTACCGCGCTCTTTATCGTTTTATCTTTCTGTCCTTGTTCTTTCCTGTGGATGTCAACTTCGATTCAAATTAGACATTTTCGCAAATGTGTTAAACGGCTACGATTAAAACCATCAGGTCAGTTCGCATTTCAGTTCGCATTAAGGTGTTTCGGGAATCGAAATGTTGATGTAACACCTTCATGCTGCTTGGCAAAGCCAACACCAGACAGACTCTTCGTCAGACGTGAATGCACACTTCCTTTAAACTCTTGTTGGTTATTTGCACACTTGCATGAATGCCACTGACTTGCCTTGGCCTTCGTTATTACGCTGATTGACTTTTTTGTGTCGTTGTTTCTGGCAAAGATATCGTGAGAAGTTATTCGCTATATCACCTCGTTCTTGTTGTTGTCGTTGTTTTTCAATATTCGTTACAGAGTGTTCAGGCGATGAACACTTTTTTTTTACCGCGTAATTAGCCTTCAGCCGAGAGTTTACTCACATCCAGTAAATTGATGAGGACAGCAAAAGTAGGCTGCAGTTGACTTAAAGTTCTCTCACCTTCCCGTGATCCCATCAGTCTCTTTGGAAGTTCATCCCGCAGGTCAACACGCTGTTCGGCAAGCCTTGACGATCTAATTATTAATGGATGTCATCCAACGGTCAGTTCAAGCAAAATTCTAGGGATAGATCTAACAAGACCGACCCTCTCCCCCATCAACGCCTAATATGCCTGTGAACGATGAGTCAATCGAGTCCATAGTCCATGCCTTGAAGTTAGCAGTCGCGTTCCATTAACGTTTGATAAAGATGTATTTATATGTATGCATACAAATAGACAAACAAACACACACGCACATACACACACACACACACACACACACACACACACACATATATATATATATATATATATATATATATACATACATAATTATGCATGCATACATACATACGTACATATATACAAGCACCATTTCCAAATCTCTTCACGGTATTATTACCAGTGATGCTGACGCGGTCTCTCTTTAAGACGATTTATGAAGTCACGCTGGGAAGAAGGAGAAGATACTAACTGTTATTTTCCACATTTTTTTTTTCATTGTCTTGCCTCTTTAAGCTCTGAATTTGCACTTGTATGTACAAATGCTTTTGAATATGCAGAGATGCACGTATCATCAAAGTATCGTTAATGTGTGTGCCTTTGCTTTAAAAGTATTGTTCTTAAAGGTGAGTGATAATGTGGCTCGAGTTATACTGCAACATTCTGATATAGTATATCATTCATTTGGTGATGTTATGAAGCAGTATATATAAAGAGAAGTTTAACGTGTGTAGTTAGTCACAACCAACGCCCCACTTTAACAAACGCAACAGAAACAAGAAGATAATGTTGTGTTTGTTGTATAAGTTCAATTTAAAGTAGCCCTCGGCTTTCCCCCTTTTCATTTTGTCCTCTTCAGCAAACAGCTATGACCAAGCATGCACAGCGCGCATTTTTATTCATTAACCACTTTGGGGAGTAAATTTATTTAAACACCAAATATCAATCAAGCACAAACGGTGCAGCTTGTTTATTCACAAATGACGACAAGCGATAATAATACCGGAGGTAGTTGAGTCCGTACATTCAAGGTTAAGCATTGACACAATTCACGCTCAATTATCACAGGTGAAATGCATCGCTTTGGTAATTAGACCAGGATATCTCTATTAATAGGAAATGCAAAACTTGCAATGTGCAGCGCCGTCATTATATGCTAAAATTGATTACTGCCAATCTGAAATGACAAAACCGATCGAATGCCAGAGGCTGATACCTCATCGTTCAAGGTCATTGTCGCTTGCTATACCAGAGCTTATTCTATTAATTAGTATTAGTATACCTGTTGCAAATAGACAACAACAACAAATACAAATTTTCAATACACCGAAAACTAATTAATGAAAAGAGTTGGTGGCTGCCATCTACTTAAAAAAATTCTGGGAAAAGGATGAGACTGGTAGAGCTCAGATGACCTTCCTGTGAACAACGAAGAAAAGCCACCTGCATACAAAGGGAAAAGGGTGATGGATAGGTAACAGCATAGTGGCAATGCAATCAATGTGTTAAAATACTGCACCTACGCAAAAACAACAACAACAACAACAACAACAACAACAACAACAAAACAACCTTACATTAAAAATTGCACAGAGATCAACCAGAAATGTCGCCAAGGCGACTGGGGTGCCTCCGTCATATCACATGGTTCTCCCGATAAATTATATTGTACATTTTGACAATGTGAGATGACAGTTTCACAATCACGACTGCAAAGGAAGAAAATTGAAATGACATGTTTGAAAGTTTAGCACAACCACAGAATGTGTTTAATATTGATAGTAACTACCTTGAAGCAGGTTTCATTGGGATGGCTGAATTGTTTCAGAGAGCAAGTGTTTGAGACTTTTGACATTTTCAGTTGACCTTTGACCCTGCCGTTATACACCATGACTCACAACTTTATTCAAATTATCATTAACTGGGAACGCCCAAGTTTCACAACAGTACTTTCAGCAATTTTGTGACATTTTAACATTTTCATTTAAGTTTTTTGACCCTATGGCCAAAATCTTTCATCATATAGGATCATTGTGCAGTATAATGAACGTATATATGGTACCTAGTTTAATAAAGTGTGTGCATTGAGCAATCTCCCTGTGTGTGTGTGTGTGTGTGTGTGTGTGTGTGTGTGTGTGTGTGTGTGTGTGTGTGTGTGTATGTGTGTGTGTGTAGATTGTACACGTTTTTCATTATTCGTGTACATATCTCAGGTATCATCTATTTGACCCGACCTTATTTCAAGAAAATCAAGTCATGGTTTTCAATATGTGATTGATGAATCAATGCTAACCATTCCTTTTTTTGCCGCAGCTTTTAATTTTGATTGAATTCCTGATCCAAAATCTCGCTGGATTATTCGCGCTGTCCATGCTGCAAACGAGAAATTAATTACATTTCAGCCTTGTCTCTCGAAGCCCAATAAAGTGACGTAACGATAACACACGCTTCATGAAACATGCGCAGGGCCTTAACATACTCTATTTCGTATTCACGTTGTCTGATCCAACACAAGTTAACAATATTTAATTGGAAACGCGTTGAGAAAGACGTTATTATGCATAATATACTATAAGTGGCCTATTCTCTTATTATTATCATCATATATTATACATTCTCATAATCATCATTGTCATTGTTATTATCATGATGGAGATGATGTTGATGATCAAATCGTGAGCGATACTGTTGCAGCGTTGATGTCTGACGGTTTCTTGTGCTCAATAACGCGAATCGTTGGATTTGCGCACTGTCTTACTTTTTCTCAGTCTTCCCCCCCCACCCCCCCCCCCCCCCCCCCCAGCACTTGACTTTCAAGCCAGGTTATAATGCCTCATGTCCACATTTGACAACAGCAGCCCAAAACAAAAACTGCCAGCATTAACTAGGGGCGTCACCAGCTTTTTTTCAAGGGGGGTGCGTTTTGACACTATTAAATGTAACGAGATTTTTTTTTTTTTTTGACAGACATTTGGAATATAGGAAGCTCTCAATCCCTAGACTGTTATTGTTTTTTGTTTGTTTGTTTGTTTGTTTTTTACGGGAAACCAAGCGGGGAAAGGGCACCGGCGTAGGGCCTATCTAGGATTTCATCTTGGGGGGGGGGGGGGTTAGTATGCGAGGGAGCGAGCAAGGGGGGGGGGGAGGGTGTGGAAGTGCCTGTTGTCCCCCCCCCCCCTCCCCCCTCCTCCCACGGTGAGAACTTTTTGCATTTTGATGTTGTAAATGGTGCAATTTGTTGCAGGCTTTTTGCGTGTCACACTTGTTTAAGGTAGCAGTACATTTTGATGGAAATTGTTGTTGAACAAATTACTGGCAGCAATATCAGGAGAATGGCATAACGACTATATGCGAGCGAGCGGAGCGAGCGAGCTTGAAAATTTTGACATTTTACAGTAAAAAAAACCTGCCGTTTGTAGCTATATTTTTTTTCGCTTTGGAATCTAAGGGGGGGGGGGGGGCGCATCGTGCGCAACTGCTGGCATTTACTGGCAGCAATATCAGGAGAGCATAACGATTACATAGCCCATGCGAGCGACCGGAACGAGCGAGCTTGAAAATTTTACATTTTACAGTCCAAAAACTGCCGTTATAGCCATATTTTTTCGCTTTGGAAATTAAGGGGGGGGGGGACACCGGGCGCAACTGCTGGCAATTACTGGCAGCAACATCAGGTGAATTGCATAGCGATTAAATGCGAGCGAGCGAAGAGAGCGAGCTTGAAAAATTTGACATTTTACAGTAAAAAAAACCTGCCGTTTGTAGCTATATTTTTTCGCTTTGGAAATTAAGGGGGGGGGCGCACCCGGGGCGCAACGGCTGACAATTACTGCCAGTAACATCCAAAGAATTGCATAAAGATTAAATGCGAGAGAGCTTGAAAATTTTGACATTTTTATACAGTCCAAAAACTGCCGTTTGAAGCTATAGAAAGAACTTTTTTTTTTTTTTTGCTTTCGAAATTAAGGGGGGCCCACCGGGCGCAACTGTTGGTAATTACTGGCAGCAATTAAATATCAGGAGAATTTAAATGCGAGCAAGCTTAGCAAGCGAGCTTGAAAATTGTGACATTTTACAGTCCCCAAACTGCCGTTTGTAGCTATATTTTTTCGCTTTGGAAATTAAGGGGGGGGGGACACCGGGCGCAACTGCTGGCAATTACTGGCAGCAACATCAGGTGAATTGCATAGCGATTAAATGCGAGCGAGCGAAGAGAGCGAGCTTGAAAAATTTGACATTTTACAGTAAAAAACTGCCGTTTGTAGCAATATTTTTTCGCTTTGGAAATTAAGGGGGGGGGGGGCGCACCCGGGGCGCAACTGCTGACAATACTGGCAATAACATTAGAAGAATTGCATAAAGATTAAATGCGAGAGAGCTTGAAAATTTTGACATTTTACAGTCCAAAAACTGCCGTTTGAAGCTATAGAAAGATTTTTTTTTTTGCTTTCGAAATTAAGGGGGGCGCACCGGGCGCAACTGTTGGCAATTACTGGCAGCAATATCAGGAGAATTTAAATGCGAGCGAGCTTAGCAAGCGAGCTTGAAAATTGTGACATTTTACAGTCCCCAAACTGCCGTTTGTAGCTATAGCTACAAACGGTGACGCCCATGTTAACAGATGGGGGAGGAATAGAATAGCATATCACTGTTTGGTTGCCATAAATTCGTAGGTCTTCGTAAATTCTTGAATTGCACTTATCAGTCATAACATCCATTTCGACATGTTGAAATGAATGGTGATAAGCTACTTCAGGATGAAGCATGTCCCTAAGATGGTCAGCGAGGTAAGTGGGACAATTCTGAGAAAGTAAAAAAGAATAAGAACAAGAAAAAAATGTTTGTTTGTGGTTGTTTTTGACGGCGAAAAAAATAACGGGACGCTGAAAGTGTGCAGTCTATTCAGAGGCAATCACATTAACCCAGAAAATGTTGATGCTAGCGAAAAAAGACAATTACAGTAAAGACAACAACGACAATGCGGTTCCAATTACCACAAGTGCTACGGCGATGGCTTTAGCCCCTTGCGGCCCCAGACCGTGGTGTTTCATGGAGATCCTCGGTGACGTCATGTGGCGTAAGAAGTGTGATGCTGGCACCACGCCGATATCCCGGCATGCTTGGACGTATGTCTTCCGGCCCGTCGGGTCGTACTCTTCCGTCGCATCTTTCTCTGATTGAGATCAGATGGGATAAGAAAAAATGTTTATCAGCATTTGACAGGTACAGCGATAATGTACGTAATTCTATAAAAGTCATGATGCGTATGTGATATCACGCAGTATGTATTTTGTCACCTATACACATATACATTCCATTCTTTGTCATTATCAACCAATGTATCTTAACAAAGAATACCAACGCTATACAGCTCAAATAATTATGTCCGCCATTTTCTCTTTCAAGTATAGACACAAAGTGCTTGACAGAAAACCTTGAGAAAACCAATCACTACCTCCTGACATGTAAAAAAAAGAAAAAATCAATCAAGGCATAATGATTGACGCAACATGAGCTAATTTTGATGAGCTTTAAAGCCGCTATTTCCATAATTATCTTCACCACAAACTGACGGGGGGGGGGGGGGACAAAACTTCACATCATATCTAATCTATAAAGGAGATGTATTTTTGTTTAGCCATATTCAAAGGGTGAATATCACATAGGCCCTACATAGGAATCTTATCACATAATACAGAGTCTCAAATATTGTCATGTATGTTTTAGAAGTGCAATGTCACTTGTGAGTTACAAAGACCGATTGAGAGAACGAGTGGGTCATTAAGACGAGATTTACATATCGAACAACTACACTCCGCATTGATCGTATACGCATTTATACAACCTGTAATAACACATGCATATGCATGGTAGCAGGTTTCTTTCCTGCCGTTGATAGATTGAGGCGGGTAAGACTCTTTCCTTGGTTACTATGTTTACGACCTTCATGGTTCAAATTGTATTGTATGTAATGGGCGATAAATTAGGAAATGAGCTTTCATTTCAATGACCTTTGGACTAATTAGCCGCTTGACGATTCGTTATCTGTTTGTCTGCGCTTGGGAGGGAATGCTAGATACAATTGTATTTTACGGCACACTGATCGCGTTCTCTGACAATATTACTAGAAGAGCGATGTCTTCTATACTATACCACATAACATTGATAGTACATTGTATGTGACAACAGCGGAGAATTTGAATGTACTGAAGATTACTACTCGTTATCATCGTAATGTATTAGCGTTCTTGTATTAGATATCAAAGACCTATTCAAAAATTGGTATACTCCTTCGAAAATAAAGGATATACGAGGTATCGTGTAATGGCACAATGAACAGGAAGGAGTGCATGACTTCCGCTGATCCTTCGCGTCCTAGTCATTAAATATTGAACTTCCAAAAATAAAAGAGTGTTTTGTTGGTACGTATAGGTTTTTTTTTTTTTTTGTTGGACATTTGACTCCTTCCTCGTAACATGATACATGCAAGGAATTGATTGAAATGAAATAAACTAAAAGCAAAAGGAGCAGAGTAATCCACACAGCGTTAAACAAAATAAATTTACAATGCTGAAACGAAACTGAATCCAACGAAAAGAGAGTAAAATTCAACACAGTTACAAAATGATGTATAAACGAAAATTATCGAACGGACTCATGTCAGATACACCCTCTCTCCCCTAAATATGGAATTGAATACTTGATAAACAGAATAATGTACATGTATATCGTATATATCCCCGTTTATTGACTCACCAACATTTTCTTTAGAAGAAATAAAGACAAAACTTGAAGAAACCATAAACGCCTTACAGATTCCCGGACGGTTCTGTTGTTTCAAAGTTTTTTCCAAGTGTAAAATGGCTGTCGGGCCTGAAATACTTACCGTCGATCTCCAGATCGGTGTCCCAGCCACTATCGCTCTGATCAGAATCGTCATCGCGACCCTGTTTGTTGCTCCTACTGACACTGCTGTTAGCGACGGACGAGCTGTCTGCCGTCGAACCGACACCGGACTCGTCCCCGCCACCGCCGCCCATCTCTTTCGATCGACGTCGGTCCATGGTCAAATGAGCCGTAGCCAGCACCGGTGCTCCACCGGACCCTTTGCGGACGCTGACCTGCTCGCCCACGGTGTCGGGTCGCCCGTTTCCCTCGCCGACGTCATCCGCGTGTTTGTCACCGTTCAAAGGGTCATCGTGATCCTGTTTACGTGCGAGGAATGGGAGAGACATGAATTGCAGGTGGATTGATACAACATAATGAAGACCCGGTGTCTTTGGCTGCGTTAGCTAAGTACTTCGTCATTTCCTTTCTTCACAATAACTGGTCCACAAAAACATTGAATATTCGTTTCTATATCCTTGTATGTACAGATGAGAAAAATCTAGAATTCGTAGGGTTTCGTTTAGCATGAAGTATTTGTGCCATAATATTTCGAAATTCTGGGTTGAGATCAAATCTGGTCTGCGCAATTAACTCCCATGGTTCACAGATTTTTTTTTCTTACTCCCCCTCCACCCCCCCCCCCCTTCAAAAAAAAATATGGGGCGAGGCAGGACGAGAACGTTTGCTCTCCCTTAGAGAGAGAGAGAGAGAGAGAGAGAGTAAAAGACAGAGAAAGAAAGACAGACAGACAGACAGAGGGGGAGAAAGAATGAAGGAGAAAGATTGGAAACTAACTTTATTTTTCAATCATTATGATAATGTCAATCTATAGACTTAATGATATGATAATGTCAATCCATTACTATTATAGGACAGTGCCTGGAAAACATCATGCGGTCTGCAGTAATGTCGTGGCATCTATATACGTTGGTATAATGTCTCAATCCATTAGCCTAACGAGAATGCTTCAACGGACCATGTGTATAGAGCAGCTTGAGTATAGGCCACCCTTGGTCTCGCGTGTAGAAGACCTGTGCATATTGTATGAAGCAAATTTCCAGCGATGTTGACAGGCAAATATTTCGACAGTTTCTCGCCGCTGTTTGATGCATTTGAAGCAGTGCTGTACGTTAATGAAGAACGATTTATTTCATCAAGTGTCACCCTTTCCAAATCATTCAATTATCGTGGCCGTCACGAGATTCCCTTTTTAATAAGTCACACTAAAGTGGATGCTAACGCAATTCCACAGCATGCAGTTTTCTATATACCTTCGTGGATTATTTATAGTTATCGCATGCATCGCCGGGGGTTGACATGTTCATGGTTGTTTGTTTTTGTCCCCATCAGGATCCATTGTCAAGGTTGCTGGTTTTTAACAGGATTGATTGCTCAACTACGGATGCGCAATACTTTAATTACATACGTACTCATTGCTCTATGCAAGAGGAGCTAATCGTCAAAATACGATTATCTTCATTACGAGATACTTTTTATAAAAGCACAAGGTTTGTAGCATCTCTTTTGTTCATCTTTCAAGCGACATTTCCGTTCAATAAATTGCAAACACGAGTTCGGAAAGCGATAAAATAATAGATTTTGGAGTTTAGTTGATAGCCATTGCGTTTCTCTTCACTAGATTCCACTGAGCATGAAATCATCTCGAGTTCCTTGAGAGCCACTCGAAAGACGATTTTTCGTTCGTTGGTTGCTTAGCAACACTCTACTCTTGTGCAAAGCAGGGCTTGTTTTGATAGCGTTTTATATGTATACTATGGCATCTTGATTCCGATGACTTAAGTCTGATTGCACGTACAATATTGTCTGTAATTGATATACATTATGTACCAGGGGCGGCGCAGCCGTGGGGGCCGTGGGGGCTCGGGCCCCCACACTTTTTGTGCACCATACAAAGGAATACATAAGGTGTCATCACTTTGGGCCCCCACACTTTTTTCAACCCGGAAGTACGTAAGAGGCACTACAATGGGAGGGGAGAGAATGAGCTGAGGACCTTTTTTTTTTTTTTTTTTTTTTTTTTTTGCTTGTCAGCTGAAGAAACCCGGAAGTGGACGGGGACGGGGAGAGATGAGCTGAGGACCTTTTTTTTTTTTTTTTTGCTTGTTAGCTCATGAAACCCGGAAGTGGGCCCCCACACTTTTGAAAACAGTGCGCCGGCCCTGTGGTACTCATGAATCATCGTCTTGTCGACAGCACTTAAGTGGCGGACGCTGTGTACGATTGTTTCCGGTATCCCAGGCTTATGATTATCGAGTTAAGTGATAAATTGTCACAATTTGTGGTGAAATCGAATTGTCGCAGAATCCATACGAGGTAGTAAGACCTCAAACCAATGACATTATTTTGTGAAGTCATCTATAATTTATCCTTGGCCAGTCCGCTGTACAGCAAAAGTCGACGGCACGTTGTATATCGTGTTCTCTGCGCGGTTACAGCCGACCATCAAATGTATGCCCGAGGATACGCTTTGACAACTTGCAACATAAACACAAAGAAAAGAAAGACAATGATGCATGACCGATCAATACATTCCAACAATATGTTATGAAAACATGCTATTCATTTTCTCATTGACATATTGACAAATCACCTTTGTACAAGGGCCTACCTGTATCACAATGCAGCATCATGGCCGTAGGGTCCCATTGCACAATACTTATACGGTAAGGATAGGATACGGGAACACGTCCGGTGCAGTTTAGTTTGATATCGATACTGTACACGTCTTTTCGGCGGTCTATTTGCGTTTACGAATCTGCTGTTATTTTGTCGCCTCAAATATACGTATTAAACTCATCTTGGAAAAAAAAAAACCCATAGCAATAACAATAATAGTTTTCCAATATAAGTCACGTGTCTCGTATTTGGCGTGATACCCTGAGAAATAACCTTTAACACAGAATCTCACAAAATATGTCGCAAGTACTTATCATCTTAAGAAATCACCTCGGCGCGCCTTTCTGCTCCCGGTAAACAAATTCCAAAGGTTTGTTGTCTGCAAATTTAGCTAGTGGTAATCTTGTTTAATAACAATGTATAAGAAAAAAATAACTCGAAAAGGTCATTTGTCAAAACTGCATCAAAGTGAAACAGCGGCAATGTGTTTACATAAGCCCAAAGCTCGACACAGATGGACTGCGAATGGCACCGTGTATCATGTGTGTTATTAGACCAAGTCCTTTGATCAGCGCCTGTTATTAATGACTTAGGACCGTCAAAAATGACCTCTAGAATCTGTTATGATCTGGGATACTGTTGACAAATCTCCCTTGGGGTCATTTTAATTTCTTGGTATTGCCCGTAATCAAATTTAGAAGCTCTGAGATTGGGTCTGTTTAGCTATTATTGTAATTTGCTAGTCATCCCAAGTAAAAAAAAAAAGTAATATGATTAAAAGAAGGCGGCCTATTTGAATCAGAGGCCTCCGATATCACTCTTGATAATGTTCACTTGTTGTCAGTCGTATGAACGTTACGCCTGCAAGTAAGGCATATTAAATATATGACGCATGCAGAGAATGAATAGAAACATGAAATGACTATATACAGAAACACGAAGCACGACCAGTCTAATCTCTGTCTTTGAATTTCTATGCGCGATGCTAATCTCATTATCAAAATGAAATCCACTGACCTCGGCCTTTGCACACGTATAGGTCGTAGATGATGGGGAAAGGCAATCAATGACATTACTTATTGCCGTTCGCGCGGTTTCAACAGGTTATTACGATGGGAATTGCAGCCAACACGGTACTTTGATTCAGTGACATGCAATACATTTCCCTGTGTGATTTGCAAGTCTCTCTTTCTTGCACACAAAGTAACAAAAACAATCCTTTCTCTTACATTTGTTTTTAATTATTACATCGGGTTTTTTATCATGATATATTGCGTTAGCACGCATTTTTGTTTGTCTTTTACAAAGCATAATTAGTTGTTAACTACCAATCTTGACTAAAGTATACATATCATGTAATGCGCCTACAAAATAAAAAAAAAAATCAACGCGCTCTCCTTTAAAGCCAACAGAAGATGATACTTATCCTTTTTTTCTTCGTCAGAATTTGAAAAAACAACATTTACCGGCAAAAGGAAAGAAAAATTAAAAATTCAAATCTTTAGTATTTAAAGGGACTGCGTGTGGCAAGCGTTACTACCATACTCATACATGAATTCTTCGTGTGCCTTGACTGTTACAGGAGCACTTTAAGGAGAAGAAAATGTGTTATAATGACAGCAATCGTCGAGAACTGTCAGACAGTGGTATCCGCCTCTTTATTGATTGGTTAAAAACCCAGTGCTTGACGAGGAAACATCGTCAACAATACAGAGAGTATTTGCTCCGATGTATCGTTTACTCAGGAAAATGACAATACATATGAACGCGCCACAATAGCCGCTCTGAGCAAATAGTGCTTTGATTGTTAGCCGCAAGTAACGTCTTGTCCTGGTTACTTTCGGCATACATGTTTTTCTCATGTCACTCGCTGACACCGGAACACTCTCTCTATCATCATTTTCCCCCATCGCAGCACATTTGCAATTACATAGTACAAGTAATGCGCTTAAGGACAAACTAGGGCCTACATGTCCACTTACTTATCAAGAGTATAAAATAATGATAACCAGTGTTAGATGATACTTTTCTGAATCAGGAATGTAGCACATTTTTGACTGTGTTGAAAACGAATGTCGTACATCCCCCCCCCCGTGATCTTGCGCATTACATGAGATAAAGATGTCAGTATAATTCGTAGATAGAGAGATCATTACTTTGCAGAGAGACGTAACAATGAAATTCATAAAACGCATGGAAAGCAGTTTATCACAAGTAAAATGACTGCGTTGAAAAGCTCAATCTCCAACATGTCCAAGGCAAAAATCCTGTACCATTACATTCCTCTTCACCCATACCTGCTACAATACTGAGATTAACTTTGGATATGGGTCGGTTAGCCATTTGATATTGATTGAGTGTGTGAATGATAATTTCCCTAACAAGCTACAGTAACTACAGCTCTCCGATCTATCGCTTCACAAGTTCAATACGTGCTGTACCCAGTTTGCGATTGTTGTTGCTATAATGTTGGGCAAGCTGCATCCAGATAATAGCTATTTGGATATCAGGAGCAACTTTTACTATATACAGGTATGCATGTATGGAATTCAAATTTCAAACAAACCAATCTATTTTAACAGTAAACGTCTATAGGCATCGTTCATACAATTAGTGGTTCAAAAACCAGACGATACGTTCAAGGCAGAGCCCTGATCGGTCTCATTATCTCAATATCGATTTCGCCTTTCGTATCGCGATGCTCTCTCTCTATAGTCGATACACCGGCGAGGCCACGAGTAGCTGGAGGAATTCGTGACAACGAGAAGAAAAGAACAGAAGACAGCGAGAGAGACGGAATGGTGGAAACAATAGACTGGTTCCTTTAATGAGACAGCGGGGAATTGAATGCTGAGGCAGAGTGGTCCATGGAGTTAATTTCGAGGTGAGCTTATTGTTTGTTTTGCATACAACCAGCGACCGTGGATCTATAACACATCAATAGCAGCCGATGAAGTTGTAGTTCACGTACAGAGCACTCAGCGAATGTAACCGAGAGCAAAACAGCGTGACAGCGTTGTTTCAAAAGCCAAAAGGGGCCTCGGATCGAGACAAGTTAATGAAATCAGCACAAAGTCATGATAAATAACAAGAATAATGACAATGATAATGATAATAATAATAATGATAACAATAATAATGATGATAATAATAATAATAATAATGATAATGATAATAATAATAATAATAATTATAATCATAATACCTCTACTTTTATACTATTACTACTAATAATAAAATTGTTAGTAAATAACAACAATATAATAGGGGCTATTAGTTTTAATGCCCTTTACCACTCTGCTTGATGAGAGGTCAAAGGGCAGAAGACGGTCTTTTAGAAAAATCTATTGCATAATATTAACACGTAATTATGCTGCTTCTGTTTCTCTGTCTCCCTCTCTTTCTCTCTCTTTGTTTATATAGATATATAATCTCCTTCTCTAATGTCTCTACGAGATATATTCCACGTACGAATATAGTTGACAACACTAATGACAACACACAGCAAATGGGTGAAAATGATGACGATAAAAATTTTGATATAGAAGTACTCATAAAACAAACCTCCAAGGTCGTAAAGGATCACTAACGCCATAGAACTGCACCCATCATTAGACAAAGCAACAAATCAAGACAAGTTAAACTAAAACAAAAACCAAACAAGAACACATATCCTCTATTTCCTGTTTCTTTTACTACAATGGACCTTTTTTTTTTAAATTGTATTATAATTCGGTCATAACTCTTTGAGTAATAACTGCCTGCAAACAAAGAACCATAAACAGACAAACAATAGACAAACCGCTGGCGACAACCTCCCTGGCCATATAGGTAACTGTGACAATGCCTAACTAGAAATGTCGCTACAGCGACTGGTTATACCCCCGCCAAACAACATTTCATAAGCTTTGGTCAAAACAACATTTCATAAGCTTTGGTCAAAAAACTGAGGAAGTAGTTAAATCCGCAAGATCTTTCCTTGATCTTCTGCCATTAATATGCCGTTACCACGGCAACGTACTTTCGGGTACTGTCGAAAAATGCGTCTTGCACATCTACAACCAAAGGCACACATCTGTACCAAGTTTCATGGAAATTGGGCAAAAACTGAGGAAGTAGTTTGCAACACAAAATTTTCCATTATTTTGGCTCATAATATGTGAGCTGTTACCATGGCAACATACTTTTTGTCACTGTCAAGAAATGTGTCATGCTGACCTATATCCTAAGACAAACATTCAATATGAATTCCATGAGAATTGGAAGAACACTGATGAAGCAGTTTTGCCATGAAGCATTTTGCCCTATATTTTACCAATAACATGCCGTTACCATGGCAACGCACTTTTTGCCACTGCGGAAATATGTGTCTTGCACATTAACATATTCAGATGAACATCTGTACCTAATTTCATAAAAATTGATCAAAAACTGTGGGAGGAGTTCGCGACGCAAGATTTGTACCCATTTTTGCCCATAATATGCCGTTACCATGGCAACATACTTTTGGGTACTGTCAAAAAATACGTCTTGCACATCTACAACCCAAGGCACACATCTGTGCCAAGTTTAATGGGAATCGGTTGAAAACTGAGGAAGTAGTTCGCGACACAAGATTTGTACCCATTTTTGCCCATAATATGCCGTTACCATGGCAACATACTTTTGGGTACTGTCAAAAAATACGTCTTGCACATCTACAACCCAAGGCACACATCTGTGCCAAGTTTTATCGGAATCGGTTGAAAACTGAGGAAGTAGTTCGCGACGCAAGATTTGTACCCATTTTTGCCCATAATATGCCGTTACCATGGCAACGTACTTTTGGGTACTGTCAAAAAATACGTCTTGCACATCTACAACCCAAGGCACACATCTGTGCCAAGTTTTATGGGAATCGGTTGAAAACTGAGGAAGTAGTTCGCGACGCAAGATTTGCAACGGACCGACCGCCCGACCGCCCGACCGCCCGACCGCCCGACCGCCCGACCGCCCGACCGCCCGACCGACCGTCCGCTGATTCCTATATACCCCCTTCAAACTTCGTTTGGCGGGGGTATAATAATTTTCAGTTTGATAGACACTGACTTAGGATAAAATTATTAATTAGCATCATTATTATAAGAGGAGTGTGACGATAGAGGATATATAAGCAATCTAACATACATTGTAACCTATACCACAACAATCTAACGCATAAACCAGAGGGACAGTGTGATTTAAGGCATTAATGTACCATTAAACGAACATTTACGGTTATGACATTGTAACTAGATGCAACGACTTGATGAAGCCCTAGCAGTAACAGCATTATCAAAACGGCGCAAATTCGAAAAGGAATGAAAACCGAATAGAACATGCAAGACTGCGAACGACTATCACAAAGCAGGTAAACCTTCCTCCCTGCTCTGTCCCAGTTTAACCATTTTCGTGGCTTAATCAATTTTAATGCGTTTGTAACAATTAGATTAATTTTGTCGGCCGCTGAAGTGCTTTTTGGGGGATGTTTTGTTTCGTGTTTTGTAGAGAGGTGATTATGGTGTAATTGATGATCGAGAGCGGTGGATCTATGCAGCCATTTAAACAGATATTCACGAAGCCTGTCCCCACAGCCCTTCCTCCTTCCCCTCCCACCTTGTCCTCCTCCCCCATCCCACCCCTTAAGGATCTTAGGAATGCTATCTGCCAAATTATGTTTTGATGAAAATCTGTCATGGGGTTTTCAAGATGAAGCTGAAAATGTAAGTTTATCCATATACGCAGAACGCACGACGGGCGGCGAAAGCCAGACGGTAAAGAGTATCACTGTCGGGATTTTTACGGAATGCATTTTCCCCTCACGCTGTTGCATCCTTCCCACCCTTCAAAGCACAAGTCACCCGTAACGGGTCATTCATCGTTCCGTTTCTGTCGATACCCACCCTCCCATCCATTTACCTTCTGAATTATTCATGCCTCCCTTCTATACTTTTGTGAGTGCTGAACACACGTCGGCCTACGTCACAATACCTACCGGAAAATTGTCGAACCGTCATCGATCACTATGACAGCACTCTGTCATGCAGTATCAATGGTTTGTAATCATTTCCTGCGGTCAAGCAGCTACAAATATAACATAGTATTTAACCCCTAAAACACGACGACTATTGACATTGGACTTTAGGAATAAGAAATACATGTATCCTCGCATCTGTTTTGCCTAGTAACTATATAAAAGGATCGGAAATGATTATTTTCGCGTCACTTGACAAGATTTGGACTCTGAGATCTATCAAAAATAATATGAAAGCAATTATGTGCACATTTCAAAAGTGTGGTAGGACGAGATGAAAATTTTGGACCATTGGCTGGTCATGACGATGACACTTTATTACTTAACATGAATAGTGAAGCGATTTGTCATTGCAACCTTCTGATGTCACAGAGTCAAAGGATGTTGTTTAAGATAAAATGATCGCATTCACACTAATTTACCTCCATTTTCTCAAATTCATAGAATCTGTATATCAAAGAATGGTCCGCTACAGCGATTTAAG
The DNA here is from genome assembly GCF_040938485.1 of Diadema antillarum. Lineage (NCBI taxonomy): Eukaryota > Metazoa > Echinodermata > Echinoidea > Diadematoida > Diadematidae > Diadema > Diadema antillarum. Next base: position 2,464,215 of record NW_027271000.1, on the reverse strand, counting down.
TCATGCATAACTACATGTACCATATGGAAATTATAACGGCAAAGGTTTAAAGGGGATGGCTAGTAACTGATCAGTGGGAATCAGTGGGAATGCCGGAGGATGATTGTTCCAATCCCTGTGGGATTCATTTAAGAACTATACGTGTACATTATATATCTATTGTTGTGTGAAAATTATTTGCTCCAGAATGGTCTCCTATTCAAGTACATGTAATGTGCAGTTTAATGTTTCGAGGTTAGCGTGTCTGGTCAGTGACGGGGCATTAATCTGCACATTACTTGAATATGAGACCGTTCTGAAGCAAATAATTTTCACACAACTGTAGATATATAATGTACTCTTAAATGAATCCCACGAGGATTGGAACAATCATCCCTCAGCATTCCCACTGATTCCCACTGATCGGTTACTAGCCATCCCCTTTAACATATTGTATTTTTCGAAAACACGAAGAACCACCGATTTTTGCACATAGTGACATTTTCCTCTTTAAAAAAAATACACTCCAGTCTACCAAACAATCAGTGATCACATAAAATACACCGGCTTATGCCAAATTTTATCACATCAAAACTAAACTTGGTTGCCCTATTCATATCACGTTTAACAGTTCAAGAAACAGTCTACCAAACTTCGCCGCAAAATAGGGCCCTACGTGATTGATGTTACACTTGTATACTATAGCATGTATTTGCCACGAATGGCGGCTATACCCATTTTATGCGATGGTGCTCTTACGAACAATATAATTTATACGACAATTCTCAGGTCTGTATAACTGGGTTTTAGAAAGTCATGTGTTTGACGACTTATTGCTAATTCGTGTTTATTTTGTATAATCCACTAATTTATTCACTTGCCACATTTAATTCAAATCTGCGGTGACCTTCAAACGTTTGCCTTTAATTTTCGTTATCAAACACTGTATCTGGGGTAATGAGAGCTTTTTTTAATTTAATTTTTGCACATAGTGACATTTTCCTCTTAAAAAAAATACACGCCAGTCTACCAAACACAATCACTGATCACATAAAATACACCGGCTTATGCCAAATTTTATCACATCAAAACTAAACTTGGTTGCCCTATTCATAGCACGTTTAACAGTTCAAGAAACAGTCTACCAAACTTCGCCGCAAAATAGGGCCCTACGTGATTGATGTTACACTGTCTTGTATACTATAGCATGTATTTGCCACAAATGGCGGCTATACCCATTTTATGCGATGGTGCTCTTACGAACAATATGATTTATACGACAATTCTCAGGTCTGTACAACTGGGTTTTAGAAAGTCATGTGTTTGACGACTTATTGCTAATTCGTGTTTATTTTGCATAATCCACTAATTTATTCACTTGCCACATTTAATTCAAATCTGCGGTGACCTTCAAACGTTTGCCTTTAATTTTCGTTATCAAACACTGTATCTGGGGTAATGAGAGCTCCTTGGAAAGCAATGAAACCTCACTCTCATAGTCTCAACAACCTCACAATAAATACATTAAACTAGTCTTAAAAGAAAGAGTACAATTCACGACGGCAAAGTTTAAACCATACATTATAAGAAGACAATGATAGTAATGGCGTAAAATACAAGAATTACAGACCTGTATAATAGACAAAGCAGGAGCCCAGAAGAGCCATCCCTCAATAATATCGATTGTCCTTACTAAACGTATGCTTCGCGAGGACGACTGAGCAATGAAACTTGACATTGTAAAATGATAATTATGGGATGCAGAAATTTGCACTATAGCATCAGTGATTCAACGGCTGAATGCCCATGACGCTCTGCGAGGACAAGAGATAAGGAAATGTGGAGCTTACGAAAACTATACACAATGACCATGAAAAAACCCAAGCTGCGATTTATATCCTTAAATCAAGCATGGCTAAACAGATCACCTCAAAAGGAGTGCTTGATACCAATTAATGAAGCACAATAGCATGTTCTTTAGCGTCGGGATATCTAAACGATGTTCAGTAAACACAGTCCCGTAACACACACTTCACGACAACTTAACGCACACGACAACAACAAAGAACAATAACGTGAACTTGCATTAAATTCGTCATTCAAATGACACTGAGTATCAAGTCCTAAACAAAACAGAGGGTCATGCTTCTCTTAAAGGGGACCTCCGGAAGATTTTCAGACTTTTATATTTGAACAACTATAAATAAGTTATAATGAGTACAGAGTCCCAGAATTTATAGTGACTGGGATGAGGAATAATAATGTTTTCAAAATTGATAACAAATTGCAATTAACAAGGATGATGACATGGCAGCCTCACCATAAGAATGCATGAGTTGGGGCTCAAGGAAGCAGAACAAAAGCAGAAGGTTTGCATACTGTAGATTCTACACAGGTGAACTTGTTAAGCAAGCGGTATTGTAATGAAATTACACTGCTACATAGTACTAGTATATTACTGAAATAATTATGTGAGGCTGCTATGTCATCAACACTGTTCAGTGTAATTTGTTTAAGATTTTCAGATTATTGTTGTCTCTGCTCAAGGGCCACAATAAATTCCACAAGTCTATAAATGGACTTGGCTGTTGATTTACGTACTACATGATGTAAAATTATGAAAATCGTCTGGTATGTCCCTTTAATACGACTCCAATGACTGATTCATCGATATCCACATGATGATCGTCAATTGAAATTGTGTGAATGCTCGCAACGACCTTGACACCGCGTCAGGCCATTCGAGGTATGTAATGTATATACGACGACGTAAGCAGTGTCACTAATAATTACAATTACACTCTGGGCTCTTTAAAAGCACACAAAATGTCATCATGATGATGGAGTATAGGCCCTTTAAATATCACAGCAGAACATACAATCTTATCAATGGACTATTGACATACATGTAGATCGATCAAATCGGCTGGGAAAGAAAAGAACCCTAACCGTATCTGTAATAATCATCAAATCCAGTGTCGAAAAAAGCGTGAGAATTGCCTGCTAGAATAATGATGTCATACATTGAAACAGTAACTGACAAGGATAACATGTCATGAAATGAACCTCGAATAACGATTGATTGTTCAATTGCCACATATTTATCTGCAGCTCATTGAGAGCTTCCCAAAACCTATTAAAATCAGCTATAAGAAATAATAATTAATAAACATATCATATATATAAAAATAAATGAGATGAAGAAACAAAAACAAACAAAAATGAAAACGGAATGAGATGGCAGTGGTGTATAATAATTGTCATTGGTATCTTGAATAGCACTTGATTAGACCTTTAGGTACTACTAAGTCATTTACTTCTTTGAAAAAAGTGACCCGTCGAGTTTTCATGCTCAAAACTGAGATATACGGACAAGATATTTCCAGGGCCCCGTTTCATAACAAGTTGATAGTAAAGTTGTTACAAGCTATTGCAATCCTTGCATCTGATTGGCTGAGAGCTAATTTATCATACTAGTAGAATGTGGCAATTGCCACTGATAACAAGTTTTATGAAACGGGGCCCAGATGTCTTTTTTAAAGTGTAGGTTGTCTATGCTCTTCACATACACTATCACCACCTCAGGTATAAGACACAGCAATTTAATATCATGATAATCATGCCCTGTTATTTGCCCGTCTCTCTATCACAGTATACTGGCAGTTAATGTTTTCTGCCTCCGCCGGACGATCCGTCATCCAAATTTTGAGCAAATGCGATATGAAGGATTTAATCGCAAAATGAGTGAAATCCATTCGTGTTGATTTGAGATATTATATTTGCGTACTGTTTCACTTTGTCGTTTCTTTCCCTTATGTACCAGTAATTCGTATCTTGCACATGGTTGCGCCTTGAGCATATATTATGTATTAGATGGATTTTGCGTCTTATAAATCCGATATCATCGTTATTAAAATCATTATCAAAGTTGCTGAAAACTAAAAACAATAAAGACATGTGGGATGCTTTCAATCATAATACAAGAATATCCCTATATAGTAACACGTGCATGAGGAATCACAGCAGAGGTTTTTATTTTGCTCTGTCTGATGTGGACTCACGTGAAAATGTTAAAGAATGGCATTTAATCAGTTTGCAATCCAACTCGTCGTAACACTCTTTTATACGCAATTCCTCGAACTTCGTAGTACACGTGTATCACATATTAAATTGTGCGTTTGTGTGTGTGTACACGAACCAATCAGGGTAGCCAGGCTTGCAACACCATACATATACTTTGTCTAAATTGCATGTTAGTTTATGGTTGTAATCAATGCACTCTTTCGCAAAAATCACACAGAACCAGCAAATTTTATTCTCAGACCGACTGTTATAATGAAGCTTTACATACGTATTTCGTTTTACTTTTACTCTTTATTTTCATCAGTCGGCGCATGGAGTGGAAGTCTCCCTTTAATAATAATTCTGCGTCTTCTAGGGTTTCTGCAGCGTCGAGTCAATCTATACTTTAGGTCAAGAGTCAGATTCAGAAGGTGTATGAGGTCAAATGTGAGTGACAGATGTACAGTGAGAATGGAATCAAATATCTATTGCATTGTAACCTTCTACAAATTTGCTACGATATAGGCCTCATTCTCTTCGATAAAGAGGTTATTACAATTTTACAATCACATAATGTCAGAAAAAAGAAAAAAGAAAGAACAATGTACTTGTCCGCAATAAAATGATAGATTTTATGATAACTCATTATGATTACAGATGCCATTGCTTACGTCTTTTTTTTTAAATTAAAAGTCGTTCGGTGTCATTCATTGATCGATGTCTTAATCAAGGTATAGTTTGTACATTACCCTTCAAGCGGATAAGACGGGAGTTAATCGAGTATACATAGGCATATTAAATGTGCCATTGCTATTTCTTCTACACATTGATATTTTCGATAATCGCAATTGCTACTTCGGATCCTTAATGTACACGTACTACTTCAACCCAAAGTCAATATAACTGCCAATTTGTCAATATTATAACATAAGATTTTGAATTTGCCAAAATCTATCATTGTGTTTATTTCCGCCTGTGTCCGTCTTGGGTATTCTAACGTCGTACAAAATATTTTAGTAGATTTGTATCTAGGTAACGCTAAGCAGGGATAGGATGTCTGGGAAACCAGAGCCTTTTCGAGTTCGGACAAAGCACGTAATAGTTCTCTTCACACAGTGCTCACGATAAAATTACAGAGGAATAGGAATTCTGAAAAGGATTGTTTTCTTCTCCTTCTTCTTCTTCTATGCCCCATAATACCCCACTGCGAGGAAAAGTGGCGGCAGAACAGAATTTGATGTTCAAAGGAACACGCTCTTAACTCCTCTCATCAGATTAGACGGGAGCTCAGCAAACACAACGGGTTGTTACGAGCAAACAAGCATACCGACGGAGGGCTGGTGGCTGCATTGTGATGCCCGGCGCAAAGGGCGTACACACCGGCGGGTCTCCCCCTTCACAGGATACCAACTACAGGTGAGCTGTTACGACTTACCTCTGACGGGACCCCGACGGCCTCGTCTCCTTGTTCCGCGGCTGTCCTCTCCATCTGAACAAAAATTATAGTATCCTTTCACTAATTCCTGATCAACACTTCTTAGATTGGTAGTTTTCGTCTCGGTGGGAGAAATGATATGAGAAATATAACGGAAGCGATAAAGCGACACTGCTCTCTCGCAGGTGTTATTGTCAAGATCCGTCTCTATCAACTGCACCAGCAAAGAAGCCTGTCACTCGCTCTCGGGGCCCTTTTTTTACGACCCCAATTTACAGTCCCCGCTGAAGCGTGCAACGTCTCTACTTCCTATTCAATGAAAAGCAATTGATCATTCCTCATGTCATAGTCACACCGTGCCGACCAAATTGCTCCAGCGAGACGCAGGTCCACGGTCTACGGCTTCATGAAGAGCGGAAACGCGTATTTACGATTGGGTAATCCATAGAAGTCGTTTTGTGCTTCGGTGTACCCAAATACAGCAGTAAATTCATGCACACATGTAGCCGATATATATTTGCGATCAGATAGATAGATCCCTACTTACTTGAGCCACAAGAGACAAAAACTTTGGGCTACCATGCGTAACCACTATATTGAATAGGGCGCCTAACGCTTTGTGCGTACTAAAACGCGCACGTTGTTCACGGCTATTGGTTCCCCTAGCAACCGGTCACGCTGTATTGTAACCACCAGTCATTATACCAAGAACCTCCTTGCTCATACCCGTACCCGGATCCATAAGCGTAGTTACAGTGACACCGAATTTGGGTTCATATGCACAATTTAAGCCTGCTTTTTGAGAAGTGAACAGTAGATATGGTGTTAACACTATACAGTGTGGATATTAGTACACATGCTGACACAAAGTAACGTTCTTCGTTCTCTGCACAGTTCCCTCATTCTCTCCCAGGTCGAGTTATACACGGAGGTTTGTACCAAAAATTTGACATCCAGTCACATCAAACCTTTCTTTATGATAAAGGTACTGGGTGTTCAAATCTAGTGTCAAAATGTCCACTCTATATTTTCTTCAAGGAAATAAAGTTTACGAATCCGATACTTTTCCGATTGGGATGATTGTATAAGATGATACAATATGAAAACTATTAAAACTTATCTCTCGCTATCTGACAAAGAACAAAGAAAGATTCATTCTTGGACTGTGTATAATTACAACGTTGATAATAATTGAAGTGATAATGATAATAACAATGATAATGATAACAATTATAAAGAAATGAAATGTATCAATTATGCTCTTGAAACTGTTAGTTGCTGATCATCACGCTTGTAATGCTGCGGCTAAAGTGGACTGACATATATGATTAGTTTAAAAGGGAAGTATCCGTTTAGGTAGCTGTTTTTCTTTTTTGTTTGATTTCCTATAGTCTGCATTTAACCTTTATTAATTTTCATGAAAGAATGGCACCTTCCTGTGTAAAACAGCAACAACACAAAAACAACAACAAACAAACAAAAAGTTAAATGCATCAAAAGATGACACTAGTAGCTATAAACTTCACAAAATGATGCTTGCGCCCTCATCGAGAAGGGACAGGAAATTAGAAGCTTAGACAGTAAGAGGATTGGTTATCTCAACATGTGGGGAGACCAATGCCTAACCGATTCGGATATATTCTTCGGGAATGCCCGTATAGCGAATTGTGTGTACAGCTGTTTCTCTGTATTTGGTAGAGGAACACACAGAGCCGAAGAATGTCGACTGGAGTCGAACGTTACCGATGAGCGTATGCTTTGAATCGATGCACAACTGCTGACGGGGAATTCTATTTTTCGAATGTCCTCCGATGTTGGGCAGCAAAAAACTATAAAGATCAATTTGAGAGGTCTATGTCCGGCCAACCATCTCTTCCCTTTTTTCTTTTCTCGACTCCTCCCCCAATTTCTCATTTCCTTTTAAATTCAGTTGTTATTTACAAAAAGAATTAGTTAAAAAGTTCCAGGCCAAGGATATAAACGAATCTCTATCAATCTTTTTTTCTCTCTTTTGCTATGATTGTATATCGCTGACGAGCTGATTTTCAATGATGTAACTTTTTGAACTAGTGCATTTATCTCGGAGAGATAAAATTTAGATCATGTGAAAGAATATACCAGACAAGAGATGCATACCCCGAGGGAAAGGTGTCTTGAAATACCAAACCATTAAAGTTTTTCTTTTTAATGATTACATTTTCCTTCTTTGAGAATCACTTGAATCTCAAGACTTTTTCAAACTACAGTTCTTAAATCAAAGCGCAACCATCAGTAATCTTATACTGGTTTGAGATACCACGGAACTATAAGCTTATGATATTAAACATATCCACCAAAGAAGACATGATTTTGAAATGAAATGAAATGAAATGAAATGAAATGACATGACATGACATGATATGAAATGAAATGAATATTAATTTACCAAACAATAACATAAATGTAGTCAATATAAAAACTAAATAAGAAACAAAAACACAAATAAACAAACAAAATATAGGACCACTTACACATTGTGGTCTTTGTTTGATTTGTTGGCATATTCATCTGACGTATACTCCACTTCTTCAAAATGATTTTAGCAAATACACTAATCATAAATCGAGCATGCGTGTCAACGTGGAAAGTTGTTTTGGAACCACAAATGCTCAATCTCGCTGTGATGAGTATTCTAAAGTTTAGTCACCCAGCTGAAATGTTTTCACGGGGCAGTAAAAATAACAGTCATAATCACTGTCTATGCAAATTAGAAGTGATGATGATGTCACATTCAGCATTTTATTCATATCGGGACAACAACAATGTTGTTTTTTATTTTTCAATAGTAAAAATATACAAGATTTTATAATAAATTCAATCGTTGCGATTCTACCAGAATTACCAAATTGATAGAGGTATATATACTTGGCACACAATGTCATGTAATCATGGGCGTCACCAGGGGGGGGGGGGGGGGGTGCGTTGGGTGCGAACGCACCCCCCTTCAGACCGTTAAAAAAAAAAAAAAAAAAAAAAATTCAGTCTGCGAGCGACCTCAACGCCGGACCCTAAATGATGATTATTTTTTTTTATCTATGCATTTATTTTTCGAAATTTTGCATCGGGGACAAAAAAAAAAAGAAAGAACAAATGTGGACAAAAGCAATTCGCACCCCTGGTTCTGGCAGCACTGATTTTATACATATCTACTAGTACAAGTGTATTCTATACAGTGTTGACTATATAGATAGATTTTGGACATCCTTCCCATGCTTGGTCACTTCGACGCCACCTCGCTAGTCGTTATACCTCTCCCAGTCATGAACATAAACCGACACCCTTGAATACCAGTGGCGGATCCAGGGGGAGGGGCGCACCGGGTGTCCCCCCCCCCCCCCGCCCCCTCTTAATTTCCAAAGCGAAAAAGTATAGCTACAAACGGCAGTTTTGGGACTGTAAAATGTCAAAATTTTCAAGCTCGCTCGCTGGCATTTAGTCGTAATGCCATTCTCCTGAAGTTGCTGCCAGTAATTGCCGGCAGTTCCACCCGGTGCGCCCCCCCCCCTTACGGCAAAAAATATAGCTACAAACGGCAGTTTTGGGACTGTAAGATGTCACAATTTTCAAGCTCGCTCGCTCCCCTCGCTCGCATTTAAATTCTCCTGATATTGCTGCCAGTAATTGCCAGCAGTTGCGCCCGGTGCGCCCCCCTTAATTTCGAAAGCAAAAAAGATATAGTTTCAAACGGCAGTTTTTGGACTGTAAAATGACAAAATTTTCAAGCTCGCTCGCATTTAATCTTTATGCAGTTCCCCTGATGTTACTGCCAGTAATTGTCTGAAGTTGCGCCCGGTGCGCCCCCCCCCCCCCCCCTTAATTCAAAAGCGAAAAAATATAGCTACAAACAGCAGTTTTTCTACTGCAAAATGTCAAAATTTTCAAGCTCGCTCTCTTCGCTCGCTCGCAGTGAATCGTCATGCAATTCACCTGATGATGCTGTCACAAATTGCCAGCAGTTGCGCCCAGTGGCATGCGCTTCACCCCCCCCCCCTTAATTTCCAAAGCGAAAAATATGGCTAAGAACGGCAGTTTTTGGACTGTAAAATGTAAAATTTTCAAGCTCGCTCTCTTCGCTCGCTCGCATTTATTCTTTATGCAATTTCCCTGATGTTACTGCCAGCAATTGTCTGCAGTTGCGCCCGGCGCGCCCCCACCTTAATTTCCAGAGCGAAAAATATAGCTACAAACGGCAGTTTTTCTACTGAATAAAATGTCAAAATTTTCAAGCTCGCTATCTTCGCTCGCTCGCATTGAATCGTCATGCAATTCACCTGATGTTGCTGCCAGTAATTGCCAGCAGTTCCGCTCGGTGCACCCCCACCCCTCCCTTAATTTCCAAAGCGAAAAAATAATATAGCTAAGAACGGCAGTTTTGGGACTGTAAAATGTAAAATTTTCAAGCTCGCTATCTTCGCTCGCTCGCATTTAATCGTTATGCAATTCACCTGATGTTGCTGCCAGTAATTGCCAGCAGTTCCGCCCGGTGCGCCTCCTTCCCTTGATTTCCAAAGCGAAAAAATATGGCTAAGAACGGCAGTTTTGGGACTGTAAAATGTAAAATTTTCAAGCTTGCTCGCATTTAATCGTTATGCAATTCACCTGATGTTGCTGCCAGTAATTGCCAGCAGTTCCGCCCGGTGCACCCCCCTCCCTTCAATTTCCAAAGCGAAAAAATATGGCTAAGAACGGCAGTTTTTGGACTGTAAATTGCAAAAATTTCAAGCTCGCTCTCTTCGCTCGCTCGCATTTACTCGTTATGCTATTCACCTGATGTTGCTGCCAGTAATTGCCAGCAGTTCCGCCCGGTGCGCCCCCCTCCCTTGATTTCCAAAGCGAAAAAATATGGCTATAAGAACGGCAGCTTGACTGTAAATTTTCATGCTCGCTCGCTCCGCTCGCTCGCATGTAATCGTTATGCTCTCCTGATATTGCTGCCAGTAATTGCTAGGAGATGCGCCCCCCCCCTTAAATTTCAAAGCGAAAAAATATAGCAACAAACGGCAGGTGTTTTTTTTTTTATTGTAAAATGTCAAAATATTCAAGCTCGCTCGCTCCGCTCGCTCGCATTTAATTGTTATGCCTTTCTCCTGATGTCGCTGCCAGTAATTGCCGGCAGTTGCGCCTGGTGCGCCCTCCCCACTTTATTTCCAAAGCGAAAAAATATTGCTCCAAATGGTAGTTTTTTGACTGTAAAAGATGAAATCCTAGCTACGCCAGTGCCCTTTCCCCGCTTGGTTTCCCCCAACAACAGTAAAAGTCTAGGGATTGAGAGCTTCCTATATTCCAAATGTCTGTCAAAAAAAAAAAAATCTCGTTACATCAGGGGCAAAACGCACCCCCCTTGACAAAAAGCTGGTGACGCCCCTGGTAATACATGTATTCATGTAGCAAACCAACTTCGAGTTTAAATAGGTTAACTTTTAGTTTCTCTGATCAATCAAAATGTTCATCGCGTGTGATAATTATATTCATGGGTCCACAAATGTCGCTTCTCCAAAGTGCAATTTACCACCAGGTTCAAAATGATTTAATTCTCCTCAGCTCGTTTGGATATGTGATCATTATAGAACTTAATAAATATATTCACTGTTTAGTGACAAAATATGAAACATCAAATTGCAATAACTTTTCTCTCTATTTGTCTGAGTTTACTATAGGCTTTCCCGGGCAATTTTCGTAAAAATGTCATTTATATTTATTTCATTTGCGTTCAAGTTCGATATGTTTGAAGCTTGAAGTGACTTTGGTCAAACGTTTTCATGTCTAATGCTTTCAAATTCGTTTTAGGCACCCAAATTATTAGTGGTCACAAGTTTAGATTCGGATGTGAGCATTCAATTTCGTGTTTGGGCATGGATTTCCAAGTTTGTGCGGTCAAATTAGTGCGATGCATGATGGGCTCGCTTTTTAAGTACTTAAAAGCACTATCAAATTTCGTTTTTAAGCAAGCGATTTTCACAATTGAGCATTTGATTTCGTTATATGCACGTATACTTATAAATAGGCAAGAGTGATTACGTCCAAGTAGTCATTGAATGAGACTTTTACTTTATCGGGTTGTTTCCTACTTTGACTGGTTTAAGGCGGATCCAGGGGAGGCGTATACCCAGCTCATTAGACCCGGAAGTGGCACCAGAAATATATGTATATATATATATATATATATATATACCTTTTTTTCCCTTTTTTTTTGCGCCCTCCCTTTGCGGAATTCCTGGATCCGCCCCTGGAAACCTAAATTGTCGAAACTCGATGAGTCGCTGTCCTCTGTCGAGAATATTAATGTCCGCACTGGTTGCTAGATGAGTGGTATGGGTATTGCACTTGCTTTAATACGATCCTTTGAAGAAAACGAATTTGTTCTGAAATAAGGTCGACGGCTCGTCATAAGTATTACGGATACATATAAGAAACAAATGCGGCACTTTAGATCGAGTCATTGTGTGTTTATTCGGGACACTACATTCTCAAAATACTTTCTTTTTTCTTTTGTGGTAATCAGTGCCACGCATTGCCACGCATTAATCAATACTCCGGTTAATTTCAGCAGAAACACAGGAATATAACAAGCTAAACTCAGCACTAACTTACCTACTTTGCCACTAAATAGTAAAGAATTTGATTGAAATGTTGGACAGTGTTGGTAAATCGTGTTTATGAATATGGCTTCCAATAAAGTGATTCTGTATAGCACAAGCTACCGACCAATTTATGTTACTTGGCTGTTATATCTCAGGAACTTATGAAACGTATTTGAAGAAAACTTCAAACATTGGATTCAACAATGTGCCTGCACACAAATCTACACTAAAATTTAGCACTACCTGCACACAACTATCTTAGCTCAGGGATTTCTGTCGAAATCAATTGTCTCCACTGAACATCTTCTGCCGATTTTGGTACAGAGTTAACACCGAAAGCATTGGCAAATGAACAGAGCAAAGGTTATACCACTGACATGACAAATCACTTTTACTATACCGGTCCTATCTTACCAATCGTAGTTTTGCCATTTTAAAAGCGAAACATGAAAGTGCAATAATAATTGGCATATACTTGATGTTTTAGTATAATGAGTATTAATAACAAAGCCTTTTCCCCAGAGGAACATCGTATAAAGCCTATGTAATACAATATAGCACCATTCTTACAGAAATAGAAGTAGTAGTGGTATACGCTACAACTCAATAAGATTTATAGTATATCAGTCGTGTACATCCACTCTCTGTCATTTCTGGACAAATACAAACAAGCAACAATAATCAAACAAAGAAGGGCCCGTCAGGATAATTCGACAAATCAAATCTTTCTAAATCTTCAGTTTTCCAATTTCAATCTCACTATATATCTCTTTTCGAAACGTCATGAATGTTAATATACATGCTTTTAAAGGATACTTAAATGTCTCTTAACATCTTGTATGAAATCTTGCGGTCATACACTTCGGAGTTATTTGGGAAACAAATGAAAAATAACCACATATAGAGCAAAAATACCCTTTCTTTTCGAACAGAGAATTTTGGAATTTTTCGGGGTCCGAATAATTTCGATGGAAGTCTGTTTTTCCCCTCCATCATAGAGAAGTTTCCAGTTTTATCATTCTGAGGAAAGTTCTGAATTACCTTTACACAATCTATACCAGCTGATGAAAGTAACCTGGTTTTCAGGGTTACCAAAGGGGCACACAATCATGTACTTTAATTTACAGACTTTAAAATATCAGACAGCAGAGGAATGCGAGCGAATGAGACCGTCTTATCCGTACCACCGCCAGTAGCAATATTTGATGCCAAGCACTTTTACGCAGACGTAAGATCGGTCGCGTCTCTGCCTTCCTGACATCGCTCCATCGGTCTCTACCTCCAGCCACTGAGACGTTCGACCGCTGCACATCCCGCTGATGATAGGCCCGTTGGCGGTCTGGACGTAGCCCTCCGGGATTGTTCCTGCGACACGGTAATTCTCTGTCTCCATCTTGTCCGAGACCAAGTCGATGACCTGAACAAATAGTCGATGCAAGGGGAAAAAATCAAAGTATTCCGTTAAAGCGGTTCAATAAACTCAAATCGACACCAACTATGTGGTTCATGGAAATAGAAGCAGGCATGTACAATGGATGTGGACAGAACTGTGAGAGACAGCGCTTGTTTTGAGGGGCCAACGGATCAAAAGGCACTTGAAATAATATAATAGATTCTCCTAACGTCAAACAGAAAGTCAAGTTGGATCTTCTTTTTTCAACTTATACCTCAAGTACTGATTAAGTTTCAAAAGAAGTGACGGCAGATGTCGAGGAGGTTGTACATGGGCATATACCCACAACGACAACCCCACTTCCCGTAATCATGAGATTTGGGCCCTCGAGCCTCTTCATTTGAATTACTTTAAACACACATACACGCACACACTCACAAGCACACTAACATTCTTTTATATATATATATATATATATATATATATACGTTATATATATAAATAAATATATATATACATATATATACATAAATATATATATCAGTATATTCATGTATATGATTATAATGTATAATAGATACATGCACACGCACAAACATGCACGTTTCATAAAGACATACACACTAGCACACATTAACTTTTTAATGATACCTGATTACGTTCCTTGTTCCTGGTGAAGTTCTTTGTCATCTGTGCCAGTTTGTCTTCCAGGTCGAAAGCCACGCACGTGTTCTGATCATGAATATTCATAAACACCACATTCTGCCGGAGGAATTCATAGGAGCAATATTGATATGGTTAAAAAGTACATAGGAACTTTATGAGGGATGCGTCAGAAAAAAACCCCCACACACACACACTCACATAGGACGAACTCATAGCCATTTTCCTACAACATGATGAGTTACCTAGTTATTAGGGGATGTCGATGCCCCCTCCCCTCCCACCGATAGAAAATGTTGGGGAAAAACAATCATTTTGCCTCCTTCCCTGCCCCCCATGCAGTAATCGCAGATATGTGCAAAAATCGTTTGTTTGTTTTTTAAATAGAAAACTGTTCAACTATTTCACCTTAAACTGTGCGCCAGATTGTTAAACGTCATTGACAGATCCCATCCCTTCAGTGAGACATTTATTTTTCCTTCATGTGACACTTAAACTGGGAAAGTGCAATTTGTCATTGTTGTCTTTACAGGTTCATGTTCTCAGTTATGCATGACATTAAACTTTATCAACATAATTAGGTATCAATGGAAAAAGGAAGAGTTCTTAATTCCTTATAACCAACATTGCACTCTCCATAGCTGACATGAAATGGTAGTCCTCCAAATTTGGATTACCTTTTTTTTCGTCTTTTTTTGGATACACTGTGTATTATGTAATATGTAATTTTTCATGTTGTTATTGCACATCATGAAAAATAATGTAACTCTAGAGGAAGAAACGCGAAATCAAGCTCACCCGATCAAAGTCGATCGCGATCGTCGCTGGCGAGCCATCGCTGAAGTTACCAGGAGCGCTGATGAGAACAGTGTTGAGGGCGCTGTTGTAGGTCACGGTTTCGGAGGCAGACTCCCCGTTTCCACCCCTCAGCTCCAAGTGCCTAACCTGCAAATCACGTGATCAGTTTAAACGGCCTTCACTCTTCAGATTAGTTTATTATGACGTTAGATAATTATGACGTAGCGACTTGTATTTGGGCATGATATTAAGAGGTTCAGCCAATACCTGACAAAAGTCAGTTTCATCATGTGAAACGCATGAACAGATACAATGTTACATAGAGGACTGAGAGGCACGATTTCAACGTATGAGAAGTCAGCCTATATCACAAAATAGATCGGTAAACTGTTTTTGTAACGATCCTCTTACCTAGCACAACATGAAAATATTAAAAAAAAAATATACGCCTTGATCAGATAGAAATGAGGTTCATATAATTGATTAATTTTGGGGTTAATTTCTGAGTAGATATTCTCTTCATTTCGGAGAAAAATAATCGTAGTAGTCTCACTATTATACCTATTTTGTCTTTTAAGCTTTCTTAGTCTCCGTGAAAGCGTTTGTATATGTAATCTGCATTATAGAACTTTCATGCCATCGATGATTTAATATGATTACTTGCAGAGTGAAAGTTTTCACAAATCTGTTAAGGCCTTGACCATAGCAAACACAAAGCAATTCTAAAGTTAAATTAATGCTACGAAATTTTTGAAAAATCACGATCATCACTTTCACCATGACCATAATACCTAACATTATCATCATGGAATCTATAAAGTATGTGAAGTTTCATTGCACTCACTGCATCATAATCGAGGATTTGATCGCGTGCCCCATTCAGGCGACCACTTTTGGCTGGTTCCTGACACTGAGCACTTCCCTGGTGCACCACTGCAGCGATCGTGATGGCACCAGCTACAAGCAGAGCTGTTATGAGAACAGCGGTACAGGGGATCCTCCACAAGGCGAAACGCGAGGCTCTTGATGACGCCGTACCTGCCCCCATCTCGGAGTACGCTGGCAAAGACGAGGAATTGTCGCACTAACATAGGCCAGAGATGACATGGAAGATGTCGATAGTTTTGAGGTGTTTGAATGAACAGAAATGAACTCCGGAGATATCAAAGTGATGATATCGTATTTGTTGACGTGACTATTCAGATCTTAACTTTTTGCGAGATACTGAGAAACCACTTGAAATGAAATGATAAAAAGCTTATAATATTCTAAGAGGAAATCGAAGTTTACTCTATAAAATTTGTTTTTGAAATGGCTGCGAAATGCAAAAGTAAAGTAAAACAAAGCAATCCTAATAAGAGGTGGGTCTTACCTTTTATTAGGATCGCTTTGTCTTGGATCTCAGCTATTTCTAAGTCAATTTTCATCGAATAAACTTTAAATTCAACTTAGAATTATTTTAAGCTCTTTCATATTTCGTAAGAGGTTTCTCATTATCTAAATATATATATATATATATATATATATATATATATATATATATATTTAATTATTATCAACAGAAATTGGAAACCTGAAGCCCCATCTCAACCGAAACTGTATACCATCCCTTTAACTGTGCGAAGATCTTAGATGAATGAATATCAACGTCGATCGTAATATCATGACAATATTATGCTCATTGCCAAGGATACCACTGTATATAAATCTGGTACTTCATTCCTGACTTTCTTGAACAGTTGCGAGGAATTGAACAGTGATAGTTATGTTTGTTTTAGGGAAATTGTAAATTTCTTGAAAGATTGCAATGAGACCGCACTGCACTATGTGAAAAAGTTTGTGCAATTTCTTGATAAATCGTTCTGCATCCAATTGGAGTACACAATCTGAGTAATTTAATTCTTTCAAACACACACGCACACACACACACACACACACATAAAAGTGCGAATTATGTTGTGAAGTCATTTCTGTGATGTTATATTAGTCTAGAAAGCTCACCTGTGAACCTGATTTCTCCATGGTGAAATCGTATAGTTGATGCAGACGGTCGGTGAAAGAAGTTGCAAGGTCGACAGTTGAAGGAGTTGGTTGCTCACCGTCCAGTTGCGTGATGAAACGACACTGCAAGTTCACACGATTTATAACAAAACGCTTGGGCGTGGCTTTGGTAAGATCTGAACTTTCAATCAAAATCCTCACGCTCTGATTGGTTGGAGCCAAATCAACGGAGCGCTCATCTGAATCTGGCTTTGGTTCAATATGATCTCAAATTTTACTCAAAATCCACGTGCTCTGATTGGTTGGAACCAAATCAAAGGACCTCCCATCCTAGTTCAATTTGTACTCGCGCATTTCTGCTTAATGGCGACCAAGGAAAGAACAACAAAAACGCGAATCTCCTTCACCTTACTTCCTGAAATTGTCAACATTGCCTAATAATCATATTCATTTGGCTTTAACAGATACAGTGAAGCACAGGTACCGATGACGCACATGATGTGATAGGTCAATGTTCTCTACCTTTGAAAGTGAGAGTTTCTAAACCCACTTCCTTGTATAATGATATCTCATTGAAGCAATAGCTCTAAAATATTGATGTTTTCTTCGTCGGGATTCAGGGTAACAAACAGTTTAGGACTTGAAGGGAAAGCCCCTCAATATCCGCAATATCAGAGCAAGTGTCACATTATAGGTAATTCAAATGTCAATAGGGAAATCGAGTGATGTCCACTCAGCAAAACCAAAATTCTATAAGGTAAATAAAAATGTCCGTAGCCAAATCAAATATCCATACAATGGGAATTCTTGCGTCATCTCAGCTCAGTGAGATTATATCACGTCAATCATAGGTAATTCAGATGTGACATTATAGGTAATTTATTAGTTATCAGTTGATTCCAAAACACAGCAAAGATATCTTAACTCAAGAATATAAGATCCTGATAAGCATATCAGGCGAAGACAATGACATTATCATGCAGAGACAATTTTTCATGACTTTCTTAAAACAAATAAGAGTCTCACTCATCTTTGTTTACTTTTTTTTCTGAAGAACTCTGTTTGTTTGTTTGTTTGTTTGTTTTTTATCAGGGAATACGAAAGAGTGATGATACATTATTTAGAAAACTGAAACTTGACAAAGAATTCTGAATTTGCAGGAAAATGACAGGTAAATATTTATGAACTGCAACAAACCTGTAACAAAAGAAATATCTTTTTTTTCCGTGGGATGATGCAAAAGAGTTAAGAATCATTCTCAAGAAGAGTGTTTTCCTGTGTGTTGGGTTTGTTGTTGTTTGTTGTTGGGTGTTTTTTTTTTTGACAAAGTAAGTGAATAGCCCCAAGCCGGATTTTTTTGTTTGTTTGTTTGTCTATTCTTATAAACTATGAAATATACGATGGAAGCCATATCATGAGATTCACATTTTTATTTTTATTTTTGTAGGTGTGCATCATGCAAAAATTTCAATGAATTGCAGTTCTTTCTGGCATTTGATGTATGGTGCTGTTTACACACAAGAACATGTATAGGTTTACCAAGTCAACTGCTATATCAAAGCAAATGATAGTAATTCAAATTTCATCAGAAAATCAAATGTCCACTTATAATTGAGTAGTAATGACCAATATCCTTATAGGGACATATTTAAGAAGTCCATAGCCAAGTCAAATATTCACACAATACAAATTCTTTCGTCATCTTACGTCAATGAGACTATCACATCGATCATAGTATAGGTAATTAACATGTCACATAACAAAGTAATTCAAATATCTGTTGACTCAAAAATACTGAAAAATGCCTTATCTAAGAATATCAGATGTAATGACGTGTATGACAAGCATTATATATTGTGGAGATTATGACATTATCATGCAAAGACTATTTTGAATAACTTTATAGAATTATCTCCGTTTCTCTTTTTCTATCTTGTCTGGGGAAAAAAAAATCTTTTTTTTTTTTCAGGGAATGCAAAAACAGGCCCGTCGGAGCCAATGGTACGGTATATATAGACAGTCAACTATTGATATTTTTCCTACGCCGAAAGAAGAAATAAAACTATTTTGTGCTTTCACTGACGGTCGTAAGGCTTTTGATTCAATCAATAGGATTAAACTATGAAAATGTATGATCGTTTATGGAATTGATGGTACAATGGTAAAATTTTGAATGTTATTATCAATCTTATACGCTGTGGTCAGATGTTTCATCACTTCACTTCTCGTGTTGGTGTGAGACAGAGTGACAATCACCTCTTTTATCTGCTATATGCTTAAACGACCTAGAAAGTGAGCTCTTGTAAAGATGTAATGGCTTAAAGGTGATATCGAAACTATCCTTTGAATTACTGCAGACTGAGGACACAGTCACTTAATGTAATCTAATAACATTATCATATAATATGCTGATGACATTATCATTATGGGTAAATCTAAAGATGATTTCCAAAATGCCTTAGATACGTTGCACACTTATTGTAATGATAAAGACCTTCTTCTGAGGCACCGTGGAATAATGGATAAGACTCCTGACTTTCAAGCGGAGGACCCGAGTTCGAATCCAGTCCTGTGCTTTCCCTTCTCGACCCACATTATCTATTTATCTATAACGATGATAATAATAATAATAATAATAATAATAATAATAATAATAATAATGAAATATGTTGATAATGATATTATTAGTATCATTATCATTATTATTATTATTATCATTACTATTATTATTAATATTATCATTATACCTCCATAAGATTATATCTATAGCACATATTATCTCCCCCTACCCCCTTTAAGGATGTACGTTGAACTAAAACGCATCACCTTTGGTAGAAATGGGAAAATCCAATCAAAAGTTGGCTTAAACAGTCACCAATGAAGCACAGGTACCGATGACGCACGTGATGTGATAAGTCAATGTCCTCTACCTTCGAAAAGGAGGGTTTCTAAACACACCTCCAATTGTTTATTGATATCTCGTAAGAGCAATGGCTCTAAAATATTGATGTTTTCCTCTCCGGGATTCAGGGTAACACACACGTTTGTAGGACTTGAAGTCTTGAAGGGAAATCCCCTTCTGTTTTTGAGCAGTTCCATACCATAACAACATCCAGGATCGAGGCTGCTCGAGTCGGGAAATGCGGGAAAGATGCGATAACCCTAACCCTAACACCCCCCCCCCCCCCCCCCCCCCTTGTAGAGGTCACAGGTGAAAGCACTTCTGCCCTTTGTTGAAAGCGCTTAACGTTACTGGCACTTTAGCACAAAGAAACAAGTACAGCACAGTACAAAGACGCAGGTCATTAAAAAAATCAAAAGACAGCAAAAAGTGAATTTCTGAGGTGAATGAATGACTCGTTCTACTAACGGGACAGCAAGTGGTTCGTCCGCAATTTTAGTGTGTAATCAAGTTCCCATTGTAATATTTCATCTTGACATCATAATTATGTGATGGTGTTTGATATGCTGATTTTGATACAGTAAACTTGAAAATGGCCACCTTGAGGAGAGTTATTTTGCCATGCATGACTGCATGACTCAACTCTTTTGGTATTGAAGTAACCATTTTTGTGATTTTATTTTCTTTTATGTATTTTCATTTATATTTTTTTTCATTTTTGTCATTTTATTTTCATTTCATTTCATTTTCATTTCATTTCTTTATTGTCCAAATTATGTATAAAAACATGACATGGAAATTTGATTTTGTCACACATTCGTAACACATATTAACAACAGATGAATAACAAATTACATTACATATGAAACATCAAATGAATACTCAAAAAATTCAGGGAACTTTTCATTTTTGTTATTCTTTTTTTTTCATTTCAGAGCACCATGACACATCCTTTTGCACATCCACATTGACTCTATACAAGAACTGTGTAATAAAGTTAGCGAAACTTCACAAATACAAAACTTTCTTACTTTTTATTCGATTTTGATATACAATTTTCATTGTTGTTAGATATATTTCTTTCTTTTCAAATTTAACTTTCAGTTGAATTGATATTCCCCTTTAAGCGCAATGATAAATTAGTATATTCATTCTATCGACTCTTTTAACTGGCAGTACTTTGTATTGGAAATACGTCAGTAATTAATGTTTCCTACACTAAGTATCCAGCGGAGAGAAGCGCCATTCCATTCGTCTATTGGCCTTCAAATCAAGTACTGTATAATAATGATGTACATCACATCACATCACTGCTGTTATTCAATACACTCAGTGCCGACCAACTATGCAGGATGCATAGTGGGCGGAAACTTCTCCAAAGCTCCAAAGTTCACACTGCGTAAAAGAGGGAGGGAGAGCAGTGAGGGAAAAGTTGAGAATGCTGTTAATCTAAACTCTGAAAAAAAAGGAACCAAAATATATACAGTTGTGAAACAAACTCTTTTAGTGCAAGCATGATTTCAGTGTTTCCCTCATTTTTCGTATATTATTCTTCACTTCAATATTCATATTCAAAGTTCCATTATCATCATGTTTTGCTGTTGTTGTATTATACACTGTTCATATTCTCTGTTTAAAAAAAAAGAAAGCGAAGTGTATGCTTTCTCTGTCGAAATACAAAAAAAAAGAGAAAAGAATGCTAACATAAATGTTCAAATCGTCGCCTGCTTTCACGCAAACCCAGTATGGCCTTACGGTAGTGGATGTTTCGCGTATTAAAGATGCTAGAATTATTACTGTATGCCTATGGTTAACTGCTTTGGAAGAGTGCTCTATGTATAGAACCTATCACCGCGAAGTAGAATCCGATAGAATTAAGATAAAATGATTATCATGTCTTTAATTCGACACCGCTAAATTTTGCTGCATCACTAATTATATTGGAAAAAGGGTAGATGGAACCGGTATAATATTTACTGTTGTTACAACAACATCAGCAGCAGTAGCAACAACAACAACAACAACAACAACAACAACAACAACAACAACAACAACAACAACAACAACATCAACAAAAACAACAACACGATAAAAGAATTTCATTTTGACAGAGATGCGTGGACGTTAATCTTCTAAGATTTATTGCCAATAGTAAAGAATCTGTTGTGACTTTGTCATTGAAGAAGCTTCTGCTTTATAAGGATGTATAGAGTATCTCTTTATCCCATGTTACAATGTGTATTATTAAGAGAGGGGGGATGGAAAGAAGAGATAATTGACAATTGACATTATACACTGTCACAAACGGTATATCGAGTATATTACAGTATGTTGATGACGGTAATAATCAAACGCTTGATGTTGATATTGGGTAGCAATGTCAAAAGTGCAGCGCCAATGAAGACCTCAAGTAATAAGTATACTATTGACATCGACAATATGCATAATATTTTGACTGATTTGTGTTCAGGCAGGTGTCAGAAGTAAAACGCAGGAGGTATGAAGTTGTTTGTTTTTTGTTTGTTTGTTTGTTTGTTTGTTTGTTTGTTTGTTTGTTTGTTCATTTCCATCTGAGAGATGGCTGGATAGCCCATATTCAGCTACGTTAAGCTGGTCTTCCATGGGGTCCAGTTGGATGTGAGGTGGGACCACTCACTTCACCGGGTTAAACACCCTGCTCTTTGCGATGAATGAATGAAGCGGGATCTTTTACGTGCATGAGTTGTTACTCTCTTATACACGGGACCTCCATTTTATGTCCTATAAGAGGGACAGAGTGTTTTTGCCTCTAGCTAGAGGGAACGGTATGCTTACACACAACATTGCTCAGTCCAGACTCGGGTTCGAACCCTGTATGGCCGCGTGATCGTGAGGCAGACGCGCTACCAATTGACCGAGCCAACTCACCGCCCTTTCAGCCTTAAGTCATTCTTATTATGCATCTGAGAGTCAATGGTGCAATAATGTTGATTGTGAAAAGTCTCAAATATCATGAAAATATGAGTTGCATAACAGAAATGTAGAACAAAATAAACTAATAATCCAAGAAAGTTTTCTGACGCATGC
This sequence comes from Diadema antillarum, assembly GCF_040938485.1. Taxonomy (NCBI): domain Eukaryota; kingdom Metazoa; phylum Echinodermata; class Echinoidea; order Diadematoida; family Diadematidae; genus Diadema; species Diadema antillarum. Next base: position 2,441,296 of record NW_027271000.1, on the reverse strand, counting down.
AGTGTCATATGATTCATAACTTGATTTGATTTGATTTGATTTGATTTGATTTGATTTGATTTGATTTATTGTCGAAGAAGGAAATTCAGTTTTCACATGGTTTGACAATACAGATACATGATATGTATAAGAATATACATTATACATACACATTCAATGATATACATGAACAGAAAAGTAACATTCTAACGGATAATCAATTGAAATTTACTGCATACTTGATGGTTATAAATAACAAAAAAAGACACATTGTCTATGTTGTTGTATAACAGTATCAACATTATATTCATAACAAATATAAACACTGCATGCATTGACCTATGTTAATCATCGGATCATCACATTACACTGAATAACAAAAATCCATATTCAACAAAATTATTATACACTGACTGACACGTTTGCACGGTGAGTATTAAAAACCCCGAAATAAGCGGCTTAAATTGTGTCTAACTTCACTTTGAACAGTTCCGTTCAGTTCATTTCAGTTTAATTCATTTAATCCAGTTTAATTCATTTTAATCACAGCAATTTTCTTCAACAAAGCTATTCTTCTGCAAACCCGTGATCAACATAAAAATAACAGAAACTTTTAACAAACTGCATATACAATAATAAAGAAAGGAATAAGAGTCAGGCAACAACAAAAAAGGGGAAACGGAGCAAATACCTATAAATATGCTATTTTAATGATATCAAATAGAGAAAGAGAGGGAAAAAAAATCCTGGGCAGTTTCTTAGGAGTATAGCAGAGATATATCAAGAGCTCGTTTGAAACTGGACAGAGAGAGCTTACTTTTGAAGTCACAGGTTAACTGAATCTAAGTCTGGACTTCACTAAAGGAAATCGTTCTTGTTCCAACTTCTGTTTTAACCTAATACTAATACACATTTTTTCATACTGTTTCTCATAAAAATATTCGTTATGTATTTTCTTCAAAATTTTGCAATACATATTCCGGAAGCATTCCATTAGAAATTTTATACAAAGTGTCCAATGACAAACGATAGTAGATTGATGAGGTCGAGTACCTTGGTTGCACCAAAAGGACAGTTTTCAAAACTCTATTTTAAATAATTTGCAGCTTTTAAGAATCCGTTTTTCGCAAATTACCCCGGCTATACAATACTGCAATAATCGAATTTACTCTGAAAAAAACAACTGGAATTATATAATAGAAGAGCAGTTTCTTCTTGTCCATTTGGATGATACGTTTGTTACTAGTATTCTGTCTGGTTGATTTTGCAGCATTAATCAATAATCATTGAAAGCTGAAAGGCGTAGCCTATAACCAGATGCTCCCTTGCGCCAGGGGTATGTACGGTAGCACTGAAGTATTTTGTTTATTACTACATACTATACTCACCACCTCGGTATTTTGTATTGGGCCATGGATACATCGGTGCTTTCGACGTGGTCAGAACCATTATTATTGATACAGAAAAGAGCTATACGGATAATTAACTTCGCCACATTTTTGGAACACACTATTGTCTTATTCTTTTCCAGTAGAATACTTAAGATCCAGGATTTATATCATTTCAATATCGGGTCATTTATGTATCAATTAAACTCAGGTGGTCTCCCTGATGTGTTTTCTTCGATGTTTGTCAAAAATACTGAAGTTCATTCTTACCCTACTAGACCAAAAGATTCTTTTCATCTTTCTCTTGTACGGACCGTAGATTCTGCTTTAAAAACAATAACCACTACAGGACCTAAATTTTGGAATGAGTTGGAGAGAGAAATAATCCAATCTCAGTCTCTTTATTTATTTAAGCATAAACTTAAACTAGTTTGTCTGAATTTGTATCTATAGCTATTCTTCAATCCTCATCGACATTCTCTGTTCATACTTCACATTACTGACATTATCGATTATGTCACGTGCCACGCTCGTGATTTCTGTATTATCTCCTGAACTTCCTTTGTACACATTTGGTATCTCTGCTATTGTACAGTTTACACTGCATCTGACTTGTACCTCGCTCGGGTGATCACGCAACTCTCAAGAAGTCTTGTGCCGCGGACATTGTTTTCTTTGTTTTTTCTTTTTCTTTTTACTTTTCGGCGTTTATATTTCTCCAATTCACAAATTGTCATTCCTTTAATTACATATACCAAGTAAGAAATAATCTCACATCCGCATCTGGGAATCTACACCCTATACAAGCAATGCTTCTATGTAGATTCCTCATATTTCACATGTTTTATTGTCTTATAAGCTGTACTTGACAATTCATCCAGGCTTTTGTATTGTGATGTTTATGTTTTATGTATTTGTTGAAATGTGGAATATGGAACAATAAAAAAACAAACAAACAAACAAAAACAAACCACCAGGGAGGTGCAACTCCCTGCATGGAACCGCTGATCCCTATGCGGGATATCAGTCAGACGTTATCCTGAACATGATTGTATAGCCATACGGTAGCCTACATCGAAGCACAGAATGGACGCCAGTAATACTTGCGGTAGATGGACTCGGGCATGTAGATGGACTCGGGCATGTTTTCTCGAGGGTGCGGGCTCTCCAGGTGTCGTCTAACTCGTGTCGTCCCATTAAGATCTCACCAAGGAGGTATGAAAGTGGGCCAGTCCGTTGTGTGTGTGCTGGTGCGTGTGTGTTTCTCTGTGTGTAAAAATAAAACAAACAGAACAAAAAAAAAAACAAAAATGAAAATACTGAAAAACAAAAAAGTGTGTGTGTGTGTGTGTGTGTGTGTGGTGCATTTATAACATTAATTCCGGAGGTCATAATATTGCTGAAATAATGAAGCGAGTGAAGGTACTGAAATACAGAGCAAAGATAATCAATGATATATTAGTTAATTTTTTTTCGAATCAACGATGAACAGATATCTTCATTCATTTGATAATGACCCTAGGTTTGTTTTTTCACTTTTTTTTCCTCAGACGATCCATGTTAACCCCCCGAAAAAAACAACAGCAACAAAAACAACAAAAACAACAACAACTTCAACACATCGAAATTTGCATTTTTTATTTCCTTCACTCTAAACTAACTTAATTATCCTAACTGTGAAATTATTTTCTTGTCACTTTGGAAGATAATTACTAGTACAAGTATGTACAATCGTAATGTATCATGAATAGGCTAAGTGGTCGATTTTTTTTTCAGCTGAAAAAAAAAAACCCAGAGAGACCCAAACAGATATACAAACCAGTAGACACTATTGATAAGACACATGGGTCTGATCAGTGTTGTAAGTGATATTCAAACATCACTAAATTCTGGAATCGTGGTAGGGTCCATAATGTAGAAACACTGAAGAGAAAGAAAGAGGCAAGTAAAGCGAAGATACATGGACTAGCTAGTAACAGAGAGAGAGACAGCAAAATCTATTGAGGTCATCATGTATAGCGCCACCTAACAACAGTTTGCAGCAAAATTCCCCTCAGCAGCAGCTCTGCTCTCTTGGCTGCGCTGGTGTATGGTGTGCTAGCTCTCCGCTGGTATTGCTCTTTCGTACGTACTGGTATTATACACACACTGCATAGTCTCTACTTTACCTGTACGTAATAATATTTCCACTGCTTTTTCTCTGTGAGGATCGAGATCCAGTCCTGAGGAAGGAGAGAAGACCAGAATTGATATCAAGTTCTCGATCGCAGTGCTGGTTTCCCGGTTTCCTATCGCATCTAATACGTGCTTTGACTATTTAGTGTTGATGTAGGAGGAATCTACGAAAACGTTTCTGCTGTCGTGCTTTGTCATTTGCTTGAATATTCGTTGGGGAATATTGAGGACTGCTGTGTGCGGACGTCAGTGAAAAGGTAACCCGTATCCGGTGGGGTGGAGGTATCCCAACAGTACGCTAACTCCAGATCCTAACCATCATAGCTTCCCAAGTAACTTGTGAAAGCTGTCTCTGCTGTTTCGGTCATGTCGTGTGGCCACAAATATGGCGGAATTATCTACGTTTCGATCTAATTATCTGGTCAGAATAGTATTGTGTTTGGTACTGTGGATTGTAGTAAGACGGTATTGGGGTTCTTCGTCTGTGTCCAATCATGAGCATGCTGAATTCAAAGAGTGGTTAACAAAGAACGGCTTGAAGCGGTATGAAAAGCAACTTGACAAAGCTGGTAAGTTATGCTGTGATGTAGTTGATTTAGAGTGAGATACAAATTCACAAGTGCTGAAATCTAAACAATCAAGTGAAGCAAGAACAATCAAGTGAAACAAGAACGAGCAGTGTAGTGGCTGATTTGCCAATCATAAGTATTACTTGAGTGTCCCGCACATCGCCATTACATCACTGAAATGCTATAAATTTAAAGTCCTATACGCATAAAGAAAGCTGTATATACATTGTAATCTGACCATAATGCTGTTCAATATTTGACCACCAGCTATGTGATGTAGTCTAGTACAGATCTAGAAACTTTATGTTTTTGTGTTTAGTCAAATTTTGGCACGGGTGCTCGGACCTTTGTGTGGGATTTTTTTTTTTACAGGAAAAATTCTGAATGTTAAAGATTCCAGTGGAACCACAAGTTCAGTGATTGATACCAGAAATTTGTAACTCTTGTCATCAAATGCGAACAATGTCATTGATTTGTGCGCTGAGGAAGGGACCCGCACCTCGCCGCGCCACTCACCCCATGCCCCCATTGACAAAGTACCTACAGCTGTAATAAAAGATGTGTGCAGGGGACTGTGGATCACACACAGTTTACCTGTATAAGGTTTAACTGCGACCAGCAGCCCCAAAACATGTACCGGTAGCGCTACGCGTTTTGGGGCTGCTGGTCGCAGTTATATAAGGTTATAGGCCTACTTACATTGTACATAACACATATTTCTTTAAAAATTTAAGATTTTCAAGAAAAGCTGGCCTGTTTTTACATCAGTTTGCTTGATTGTGGTAACCCTATTAACGCTACAAAGTTCCAAGTATACTGCACACAGTCCTGTGCATACATACACATTTTTTTTTTTTTTTTCAGTGTGCCTGTACTCCACACAGGGTGGCGGTTTTAGAGCCCCTAGCGAGGTGTAAATACCTCACTAATTCTTTTTTTCTATCACCCTACCAACATCATATATTTTTTTATGTTTATAATTTACAATATGTGTAATATGTATTCCATATTTTGTTTCATCTTACTATTTACTTCATGATCTTATTCTCCTTTCTAATTCTTCTCCATTACAAGATGCCTAGCACTTAGAAACTTTAGTAATAAGTGCTTTATGAATGATATTTATTATCATATTCTTACCATGGTTTCTAATTGTTCACAATAACGTAAAAGGGTCTCTAGAAACCTACAAGTAGAAACCTCTTTGACTCTGTATCACTCATTTAAAATACTGTATGTGGAGAAACGAGCATTCCACTGTTGATTTGTCATCCTGACTGAAGCAGTGCCTTGTGTACTGCTGATTTTTATTTACCATAAATCATGATAGTCATGAGAGGCTCTAAATTCTTTTACTGCATGGATCCATCAAACAATTTGCATTGTATGTGCCTACATGCATCCCTGTATTTTTATTCAAATTCTAACCCTCTCCTATTCTTCCTAAATTGAAAGTATTTCCATGCAGGATTTTACACTAGATATTGTGGATATATTTATGGATTTGCACCTCTTCCGTATATTCTGTGGCTGCTGATGTTGTGTGTACTATAAACTTGTAATTCATCCAGATTTTCAATAGGGATGGCCTGCTTCATTTTGTATTATGTCTGTACGATGCACCATGTACATCTCCTTATACAACAATTACAATGTATATTGGTAGGCCTACAGTACTAATGAAGATGATTTAAAGTCTGTGTGGAGTAAGACTTCTCTTTGTTTTGTGTAACATGTTTGGATTGCCTGGATTTGGATTTCATTAATACACTGTAGATATTAATGAAAATAAATCAAAGATCATGTGTAAAATTATTGAGAGTGATCAAGTCCAATTTACTGACTGTAAGATCACTTGAGAGACTAGTGAGGTACACCTAGTGATCATCTGATTTGCAGGATTACATGTATACAATTTTTTTTTTACATACTTTACGTGTGATTGTGACCAAGGTCATTTATTTCACTTGATAAAGGGAAGCTGTCATTGAAGGTTGCCTTTATGTGGTCATGGTTATCTTGCAGGTTGCCAGTCCCTTGGGGAAGCAGCTCGTCTTGATATCAGTCACAGAGCTCTGAGGAGGCTGCCCTTGAAGGCCAAGAAGCGACTTGAGGAGGCAGTTGACCAACTGTCGTTGGAATTTTTCCTGGAAGACCACGGGTTGTCTCATCTCCTAACTGTGTAAGTGCATGTTCATGTCATGCCTTCATGTTGTAGTAAATGTTGGGTGTTGGTGTGAAGTACGTTGTACTCGTATTTCCTTATTACACTGTGTAAAAATCGTTTTACTTTTAGAAGTGATTACAGTGCGGAGAAGAGTGACATACAAGCCTGTATGAGTACAGTGTGCAGACGATGCATTAAATATTCGTTGTGAGTTATGTTGTAAATTGTGTATAAGAGTCAATATTGATAACACCAATCAGTAGCTAAATTGATCAAGATATGTTATATGACTGAGGTACCAAACATAATCTGATGAATTCAAAATCTGTGTGATTGTACTGAGTAGACTGGTGATTAGACCGCAGTTGGTACAGCCATGTTGCAACTTCTGTAAGCCTATAGCGCAGGAACTGTGTTTAGTTGCAGTATAGTTGATATTCAGGAATGGTTGAGATAATGCAGCAATTTTGTAGCACACATTAGTGAAAGTTTGAGGAAAATGAGACGATCTGTTCAAAAGTTACGAATTTGTAAAGTTTTTTGTGCAGCCATCACTGGATGAGAAGACCACAGTTTGTGATGTAATGTACCTACAATGATATTTTAGAAAATATACTATTTCTATATGTATATAAACAGAATTCAACATATTTTCATATTTCTAGCTAAATGAAACAGCTTGACTTACTACAGTACCTCTTTCTAAAAGCAGGGGGAACAATATTACCTTAATATATGTTTCAGTAACAAGTCAGGGTAATATCTACTTTTCATTAAAAATTTAACTTTTTTACTCTGAACCATATTCTTCCCCTCACCTTGCGCCCCCACCTTCCTAATACATTATTTTCATATTCTTATGTGCCACCTATTACTGTACAGGCTGAAATTTTCGCGTACAGATATTTTCGCAAATTGCTACTTGGAGGACATTTTCACGTGTTGTTAATTTCGAGGTTGCGAGGGTCTAACTGAACTTAGTTATTCGCGCGTTGTTATTTTCTCTTGTTGTTATTTTCGCGGTTCAAAGGCGATTCGTGAAATTCGCGAAAATTAAACCGCCGCAAAAATTTCAGCTCGTACAGTAAGTATGATGTGGTCTGTACTTTTACATGTAGGGGAGAAATCATAAACAAAACCATAGAACCAAGTTTCCTGTTTCTAGTTTTGTTTTGAGTTCACAACATTTACGTCAAGCATTTGAAAAAAAAAAATCCAATCCTATATCATTGTCTGTGCACACTACCTGCAGTATATTTGGCAGGAGTGATTTACCTTGGTGTCTGTCATCAAGGTAATTGATAAGGACAAAAATGCAACATGAAGTAAAGTGATACTATATGCATGGATGAAAAAAAAAAAGGATTGAGGGGTTTGGTTTTGCTCTGACGGGAACAATTATTCTCTATTTTAAAACAAAAGAAAGGATTTATAGACCTAGATTTACAGGTACCATCCAAATTAAATCATTCTTGATGAATGTATCGAAAATTGTCAATTTCATTAAATATTTCTGGCATTTCCACGAAAAAGAAAAGGAGAAGAAAGAAATTAAAATGTTTGGTTGAGATTCACCCACCTGGTCTCACATCACTGTACAATATACAACAATGTACTATTTGTCAATATGTGGTGGCGGCATGCTTTTTTGTTGGGGGGGGGGGGGGGGAGGAAGGGCAGGATGAGAGTTGTTAACATTCTTAGTATTTGAAAAATTGTGATTTAATCTGCTAAACTAAGCTTCACCAAACAAACTCACACCTACATACTCACACACACACAAAACATAACATACGCATACACACATGCACACATGCATCATGTAAACAGAGTTGGTGTTGGTATGGCCATGGTCGGTATGTTGGTACTGGTATGGCCAAATTCAGTACCATATCCGTTATACCAGGTGTGACCTCATTACCACTATGTATCATCTCCCCACGGTATGCAACATATTGTAGCGATCCTCACATAAATTGGTCACTATAGCAACACTTGTGCTCTGCAGTGTGATTGTGCCAGTGATTAGTGTAATGAATACGGGGCAGGGTGATACTATGTATACTGTAATATTATATTGTTGCAGGGTATGCCCATAGATTACTTATTTATGTGCGTTTTACTGAATTATTGGTGTGTGTGCTCAATCAGACCAGCGTATTGTACATATTTTGTACATAAAGGCAACTTGATTCATTGGACACACTTTCAGAAAATATAACACAGTATCTCTTGCCACTAGAAGTGTGTGAATATAGGGTGATTTTAGTAATGGATATGATGGAAATTAATCCTATGTTGCAAGCAAGTAGACTGCCTTGTGCTACAAGAAAATTGACTGAAAGTGCATGACCTCTGCCCAGCTTCGGAAGCATTTTTTAGTCTAGAATACCGGTACAAGATTACATAGCATTATAATGGCATTGTATTACATACATATAGAGGAATGGAATGATATGTGGATGAAATTGGAAAACGAGAAGCAGGTAGCAATTGATGAGGTTTCAATTTCCAACAAAGATCACAGGTTACTTCAAGAGGTTTTCCTACTCAGTGTGATATAGGGGAATTTTAATTACTGTACAGACAGGGTAGGTGATTGCAGGCTAAGATTTGGCTCAAAGTCTGAGTTCCAAGAATGTTTTGGTTCTGGTCTCTACTCGGTGGAATGCTCCTAAGCAAGTCTCAATTTGCATTGCACAAGTTTTAGATTTTGGTTTTTAACTTGAATTGCATACAGTAGGTACATCTATGTTGTGTTTCATCAATGAATGGTGGCTATCGGTGAAGGAGATTTTGTTATGTTGCAGTAAAAATGATAATTTTAAGTGTCTAGTAGAAGTCCTTTTAAAACTTTGGCTGTAAGAAAGGGACAAAAGGAATTGTAAGAGAATACATGTTGTGTTTTGCCCCTGTGGCGAGAGAAAGAAAAGAAGAACGTCACAGTACTTGAACCAATACAAGCTATCGTGCTGCCTTAAAACATACAAACAAACCAACAACAAAAAAATTGACTGCCACCTTTTCATAGCAGCAGACAAATCTTTCCAGAAACTACATTGTATTTCAGCGATTTTTTGGTCATGTTAACAAATATAACCCTGTAGATAAGACAGTAGATACCAAATTGCAACGTAGTAATAATGTCAGCTGATATTTGAGAGAGCTGCAATTCCAGTCAACCTAGTTAATAGAAAACTTTGTCATCACTATACAATACAGTACGACGGAAGATGACACACAGGGAGTAGAATCAACTACACTGTAGAAGATGCACACTATAAAACATGGGCTATTCTGCCTCCATATCTCCCCTTCCCTCCCTCCCCCTTTTCTTCTCTCTCGTGATTTCATTTTCTCGGTTCACATTGCATGTTTGTTCAAGAAGAATAGAGGAGTCATTGTAGGAGCTATTTGTTGCACACACAATGCAGTACTCTCATAATGTCATCACAGATTCGCATGACATTCTGATCCCAATACTGAAGATATGAATATACCATCTATTGCAATATGTGATCGAAGTATTTGCAGTGACATGTATGGTATGTGGGAGACATATTATTATGTAGTGGGGAAAACCAGGCACTTTGATATTATGCATGTGAGTGAAGACGTTATGATGTATCGGAGAGAGAGGGGGAGGGGGAGAAGAGTAATTGTATCAATATGACGTGGAAGATCTCAAATTTCTGTGCAAATAGCTGTTGCTATTTGTCATGCCAAAGTATTGTTCTCTCTTCTGATGGAGATGATTCTTGCTTTCAGGGGATCTTTTGCCAAAGGGTAGTGGGAGAGATTGTGCCCTTTTGATTTTGGCTGCACAGCGGTGCATATGTACTGTACAAACGTAGGTGCTCATGATAAAGTCGTGCTGCATCATAATTCATTTTCCAAGGTAGTGAGTTGTGAGTCTTGCAACCACTGTGATAACATCTCAAAATCCTGAACAGTGATTGGCTGTGGCGGTGGTATACTATATCTAAATCTTTGAACGCTCCCGTCGTTTGGTTGGTGGCAATATGTCATATGTATCCATTTATCTTTGCACACCCTTTAAATATTTACCCAGCTCCAGTATGAATTTTTAATTCATTTACTCTATTGTTAATGTGTTCATCTATGTGCACATTCTCTTTCATGTATTGCTATATCATGTATGGACATGGTTAGTCTAACAACTTATTCCAGGGATGTATGTGGAAAAAAAACAAATTATGAGCACATTTAAAGGACACGGTCACACATGTACAATGTATACTTTGAATGAATGCTGCAATATTAGAACACATCAATGAAAGTTAGATGAAAATCAGACAACCCATTCAAAAGATATGAACTTTTGAAGTTACTGACTACTATGTACAGTTTATGATGTTACAAGTGTAGAATGATACATGTATAATGAAAATATAAAGAGAATTTCACAGAATTTCATGATTTGAAAAAAAAGTACACATTCCCTTTGACGTGTCGGTGATGTACATACATGTTAAGGGTAATATTATTCCCCTTGCCTTGTGAAAGGGGCAAGTAAAGCACTCTTCTAGTACATATTGTATGCGAGCAAAAAAAAAGATAACATGTTGAATTCTCTTTCTTTATATCTCTCTGCACATGTGAAATCACAGGCTCCATAGTAGTCTTCTCATCCAGCGATAGCAGCACTGAAACTTCTTAAATTTTGAACAGATTGTCCGATTTCCCTCAAACTTTCACTGATGTGTTCTGGTAATATTGCTGCATTCTCTCAATTCCCATGCATAAAGGTGAACTTGTCCTTTAAGATAGTCATTAATCACTGATATTTCCCAAATGGTAGCATTCATCATTGTCATGTAGTGTGTTGTAGTGAAGCACTGCACGGACTCATTATCCCAGATTTATCTCTAAAGCTACTATGTACATGACCTACTTTGACTGACATGTGGTGTATCAAAGACAAAAGCATTGTGCCACTCTAACCTTTAGTTGAAATTCTAACTCATTTTGGCAACCCTAATCCTTGATTTAAAAAATGTCCTCAATGTGAATGAAAGAAGTGAAAAAAGAATAAAAGAAATTGCCTACCAGCAATCTGAACTTGGCAAACTGTGGTGACTATTAGTTTGCTTTTAAATAGTGCTGCTTCAGGAGGAAATGTGCAACTGTATGGAGAAATCACAAGTGGTACAGAATGTTGCAGATGAACACTACCAGTACAAGTACTGTTCATTATGCTCCCGTGATGCTCATGAAATATTACAGATTGCTTACATGAGTAGTCACGAGCATTGCTTACATATACAGTAGTATACTAGTTCACTGTATCATGGAGATTTCAGATGGTATGGTGTATCTCAGCAAAATTCTCAACTTCTATGTGGTCGTTCGCAAAGGTTGATTATTGTCACATTTTGTGATTCTTCTGATCTCACCGAAAATTAAGTAAGCAGTCATCCGTGGACCTAGAGTAGTAAAGAGTTCATCTTCTCTATTGCTGTATGTTAAGTTTGAAGTATACTTTTTTGGTGTGCTGTTACTTTAAAATTGTTGACTTTACATTATATGAACTCTGTAATGCACATACACTATAGTGTGATGTGCATAAAGGCAGTCCTAAGGTAAGTCTTGTACCCCTTATGATGTCTGCAAATGGATTGTACATGCATATGTATCACACTGAATGTCTCATTTATTGATGCTGGGGTCCTGACAGAGAGATCTTTCAGACGTCTGGAAAATTCCCTAGACAATAACTACTTCAGTTCTATGTATTTGACCAGGGGAAAAAAGATACCAGCCTCTGATCAACCACATCGTCTTTCATCTGACACAGATGCACAGAGCTTGACATCGGTGGCCTGAGTGAGCTGGGCGAGGTTGTGGTTTGGGATGCGGATGGTGCAGCCGAGCATGGTGTGAGCCCGGCAGATCTGCAGGCTCTCCAGGATCTGGCGGCCCTAAGGGGGGACTGGCAAGCAGAGCAGCACATGGAACCAGGGAGTCTGGCAGAGTTGTCCCTATCCACCATGGGGTCGGTTTTTCGTGGCATCTACCAGTTCGCTGTTCAGTTTGGTAAGGAATCACAGTGACTTTGATAGCATTGTGTACATACACTAAAAACTGTTGTGAAGAAGCATCTGCATTTTAGCAATGATGCATTCATATTTATGTCTGAGAGTGTTTAGGTGAGGGGGAAGGCTCAGACAAGACCTGTAGACTCATTGTAGTCAGAAAGTTGTGACCACCATCATTTTTATATTATACATATTTTTCTCTCCTTTTTGGTGGGGGGGGGGGGGGGATGACAGAAAATAGCAATGGGTTTTGGCTATCCATGTTTATTGTTAAAGGATTGTTACCTTGAAGTCACCTTCTAGTAACATGGGACAAGAATAATCATATGAACGAGACCAACTCTACAAGAGTAAAAGCACTTGAAAATTAAAAAAGAATATTCAGTTCAGATCACTTGATCCTTTGCCAGCTGAGTTGAAATTTGACTTGTATCTTCTTGTAGTAAGTGTCATGTGTAGACAGGAAGTGGAATATATTGATGGCTGGAACAATGAAACTCTTTTTAAAAACAGTGACTCATTCTAATTACATGTGATGGTTTATCCAATGAATTATCATCTTTGACATTAACTTGAGTTATCTATTACTGAAACCCAATCAGGGGAAATGAAATACACTTGTAGGGAAAAATAATGATTCTTGCTTACTACATCTGGAAACCTGTTGTTTAGGTACGTTGCTATCATAGGTTTGTGAGCGTTCCGATGGCTCTAAAACTGAACGCAGTTCACTACTTGAGCTAGATTCCATAACTTGTTTCCTGTATAAGAAGGAGCTTCCATCACTGATGGTTCTGAACAGTTGGTGGACAATTCCTAAAAATGTGCTCTTTTAATACATCGTTTCCTTTGTGTGCCATCTACATTAAAGGGGATAGTTTTGTCAAATATATACTAAGTCAATTCAGTGAATGCAGAAATATTGAGCACATCATTGAGGAAAATCAGACAATCTGTTCATAACTTTCAAATGGATTGTCCGATTTCCCTCAAAGTCCTCTGATAGTTCTACTAATATTATAGAAGTGCATTGACTGAATTCATGGAAATGTTTTGGGTTAAATCCCCTATAAAGTATTGTGTGGAAGTTATCTAAAGTTGTTGAATAAAGAGAATTAAAGACTCAAAGCAGCTTTCCAGCAAAATCTATCAATAAGTCCTGATTCAAAGAATTGGATTTCGAATGGCACTAGAAACAGGTAAAATTTTCATCGAATATCAGTCACCGTCCATTTTTACCTTCTTGGGTCCCTGGCATGTTCACCAACATGACACATGTGTATTCAGGGGAGGGGTAAGAGAGGCAGAAATGAAGGATGCTAATTAGCCCCTCTCCACAGTATGCCTTCGTCTGCACTACAACCTGTAAATACTTTTTGAAGCTAATATTAGGTTCAAAGTGTGGCAACAGGTACTTCTCATGGTTACAGAATCTGCACCTGCAACCCCAAGTAAGGGGCACCAATCCCACATGTGCCTGTGTATGAAGCTGGAAGGGGTGTTTTTTTGTGTCTCATGAAACATATTCATATGACTGTCTTGATAGTAGACTATGATCACTTGCCTGCAGAGTATAAATGAGGGAGAAATTTACAGCCCAGTGTCTAGTAATGTCTACTAGATGTCATTGTTCGATGCATTTCGGGAAGGATATGCAGAAAATTTGATTCCATGTGCTAGAGAGAAGGCATGAACAAAATATTCTCTCAACTGCAGAATGCACACAGCTCAAATATGGACCCAACTATTTCTGTCTAGTATGCACTTGTATAGAGAGGGGGGGGGGGGGGGGGGGGGGGGAGTGGGGCAAATTGCAAAATTTCACAAGGACAAACCGTAAATTTATGTAAAGTACTCAGCCAGTTCAGATGCTGTGTAATCATGCACTTCCTCAGAACCCACATTTCATGCCCATGGATATTCATGAGAGCATAAGCTACTTGTAGGCAAGGCAAATTATAGGTTTTCTTTGGCATTGGAAGTTGTTTGCATTCATAGACAACTTTAAAGGCCCCACTGTTTATCACGTAATGTGGCCTGTTATGGCTGGCTGCTGATGTCATGCCAAGCTACTAATCTGCTACATTTAGAGGATAATGATTCCTCTTCCCCCCCCCCCCCCACTCGCTCTGTAGCCTATCGCTTCTATCTAGTCAAATGAATGTAATCACGGCAGTAGAATGTATGCTCTGTGGCTCTATGATGTCATTCAGTATGTCGTTGGTACAGTGTGCTATGGGTATAACAGTATAAATGTGAGACATAAAACACACACTTTTTTGAGCCAGATATGAAACAGGTATCATTTGGGTTATCTAATGTATTTTGACATTTTTATGCCTCCGCCACGAAGTGGTGCCGGAGGCATTATGTTTTCGGGTTGTCCGTCCGTCCATCCGTCCGTCCTTCCATCCGTCCTTCCGTCCGTCCGTCCGTCCTTCCGTCCATCCGTAATGAATTTTGTGGACTGGGTAACTTTCAAAACCTTTTGAGGTATCCTAATGAAACTTGGCATGTATGTGTATTAGGGGGTGAAGTTGTGCCTATCAACTTTTGGGTGCACATGCTCAAGGTCAAAGGTCAAGGTCAAATGCTTAAAATTTCGCTATTTCCCCCATATCTATGCAATGCCTGAAGATATTTTCTTGAAACTTAGTGTATACATGTATTACCCAAATAAGATTCTCTGGTGAAAGTTTGGGGTCATGAGGTCAACAGGTCAAGTAAAATGTTAAAATTTCACTTTTTTCTCTGTATCTAGTATATATGCATGTACTGACTGGGAGTGGTTATCTAGGGAATTTGGGGTTCATGGGGTCAAAGGTCAAGGGCAATACTTCAAAATTTTACTATTTTCCTTATATTTATGCAATGCCAGCTGGATTATTTTTTTTAAATTTGATGTTATATGCATGTATAACCCACTAGACATTCTCTGGGATTTTTTTTTTTGTCAAGAAGGTCAAAGGTCAAAAGGTCAAAGCAGTGGCTCAAGTTATCTTGAAACAGTACATATTTATGTATGTTCTACCTGACAGTGATTCTCTTATGAATCAAAGGCCAGATGAAAATGATAACAATTTACTATTCAATACAGAAATTGCACTTTTTCTCCATACCTTGAAAATTACTCAAGTGCGTAAACTTATGAAAGGGTCAAAGTCAAGTTAAAGTTCTTAAATCCCCAAATACATGCTCTGCTATTCATCCAATCAAATATAGGTCAAGGAAGGTGAACATTCGATACATTTGTGACAAATATGTCATTTTAATATTTTGCCAATTTTGTGAAAATGTAATCACACATTGTCCACATGTATTATAGACCTATTAGGAGAATCATGCAGTATGGCGGAGGCATACCAGTCTCCATAGCGACATTTCTAGTTTTTTTTTGTCTGCAAATCTTGTGTTGAGTTTGAATGGGAGATTCAAATCCTCAGTAGAGATAAATGTTATTGTTTTTGTTTACTTGGGTGCAGTTTTCACTTAGGAATAAACAGTACATGCAAGACAAGTGCTTCAACATGTAGCATGGTTAAAGTTGTATTTGTTGTGCAAAGTGATATATGTGATCCTGCTCCCTTCCCCCACACCTATGTACAGCTGTACACATGTGATATTGTAGCTGAAATTCCAAGCTGAGCCTTCAGTTACTCCAGGGGAGGAGTTGACTGATATAATGGGAGAGTGTTGGTAATGTGACCCGCCACTTGTCTGACATAAGAAGAGGGTGTGCCTCATCTCGTGCGTACTCATTTACATTATATGGGGAGGGGATAAAGAGAGAGAAAGAGAGATAGATAGGGTGAAAAAAGAGTGAAGAATCACAATCATATGGTTGCATCTATTTTCTATTCTTATTTTTGCTCCCCCCCCCCCCCCCCCATGGATAGTTCAGTTGTTACAGGCAAAATGACTCGTATGTATCAATCTTGGTGTAGTTGCCTGAAATTTGCTGATTTAAAAATTGAATATATAGAGGAATGTATTAATCCTTGCAAGCCATTGATGGTTTATGGATGAGCTGATGACATTCTGGACAGATTTTCATAGGGTCAAAGATCAATGAATATGTCCTCCATTTAAAAGTGAAATATACTTTCAAGTAGGAAAACTAAGGAATGCATTATAGTCATTAATTTGGCAGGAAGGGTAGTGAAAAGAATGGAAAAATACCAAGTAACAAATGACAAAAATTAGACATGATTGTAACTGAATTAATTTCAGGTTTCATGGGGGCTTTTCACAAGAGGAAAAGAATTTATGCCTTTCCCCACTCCAGCTTTTATATTGATTTAGATTTAAATGTATAAATGTGTATGAATTGCAAAGAAGTAAAAAGCAAACAAACAATATGATGCCCTATGCCCTTTTTGTACCCTTCTTAATGCTGCCTGTTTTTGTTTTTGTTTTTGTTTGTTCAGATATGCCTATGTGTATCATATTGTTGCTCTCTCCTATGTTTCTCTTTGGGGAGGAGGGGAACTTTGCTTCTTTGAGTACGTGTGTGTATATTGGCTTTTCTCTCCTTTAAAGGTCCCCTTACTGTCTCCACCCTGGTATTTGCTGTCGGCTTTGCCTGGGTCACCGGAAATTATCGCACTGCCCAGGCCAGCGGGGTATCTTCACGCAGCCGCAGCGCCCCCATAATTGATTACATAACAGGATGTCTGGTGGATCCGAAGAGTTGTACGGTGGACTGGAACTGGGAGGGCGCTGTTCCAGTGGGAGATACAATGTCCTTCATAATCAAGGTACAAAGTTCAGCAGCAGAACAGAACTGTTTATTATTATTGGTGGTCACCTGCTTGCTCTTGTGATCCACAATCTTTTCATCTTACAGGATTGCCTTCAGTCTTGTCAAGAGGGAGATTTAGAAAATGCTACCCCATTCATTCATCCATACCTCAATATATGCAAGAAATAACCTCTCTGCAGCCTCAACAACCTTGCTTACCGTTTAGAAGGATCTTGGCAATTCTTACGCAGAGTTTACTCTCTCTTTCAAGTGATATTTAGCAAGCCCAAGAACTGGGTATGTAAAGGAATATTGTCGAGGAAATGTGAGAGCAAACGGTGGTCATTACTGTTGCTGCCACTAATTCAGAAAGTGATGCTCTTGCTACAACCACTATTGATATTGATAACAAACCTAAATTGTGATTGTCAACAAACCTAGCTAACATATGGTATCTTGCTCATTTAGTTCTACCAGAGAAATGGGATGAAATACGCCATCTCAGATGCAGACCAGCTGATAGTGGAGGTCATAGTGGGTCAACAGAGGATGGCCTGCTCAGTAGACTACAGCAATTCTAAGACTACGTACCACTGCGTCAAGTGTGCCTTCACTGTCCGCCGCTCTGGTGTATATGCCATCTCCATCAAACTTGGGCCAATACCAATCAAAGGGAGCCCCTTCAAGAAAGAGTTTCTTCCAGGTAGAACCATTTTCTTCTTTTAATGGAAAAAAAAAATATCAGTAACTGTATACGCCATATGTTTAGCAAGTCTAATTTTTCTTGAATCAGGACTTCCTGACAATTTTGCAAGTGGTTGAATTTGCAATCTTGGACAACAGTAATGACCAGAAATATGTATGTGTGCAAGTTATGGTCATGTTGGGATCAGAATTGATATATTAGCATGTTTTTAAATATGCAAATAACACCTGACTATCAAAATTCATAGAAATGAAAACCTTGCAAAGTATATGGCTATTACAATACTTACTAAATTATTTGATGTTTTGACATCGAGGTGATTTTTATTCTAACTGCTTTTGTGATGTAATCTTTTGTCATTCTGGTGTCCATTTGTCTTTGCTTGTGAAATTGTTTTTCCTTTGCTAAAACTTGAATGCCTGCCATGAATCTTGCAGTGCATATTTCTGACCACATAGAGGATAACTTTACTGATGGACTTAAATGACATCATGATGATAAGGCCATATGTGACCCGCTACAACAAACAGATCCCGTAATTTTATAGTCTAATGATTTGTCTATCATCTGCTGAAATTTCAAAGCTAAATGGTCAAAGAAAAGGCAAAAAATCAGCGTTTTTCTGGGCCGTAATTTTCCGACTTTCAACGTAACAGAAACATGTCCGAAGATTTGGATTTAGCGCCGCAGCTAGACTCCGCCCTTAGCAACGAGGGAGTGGATCTTATTTGTCAGTGCGTGGCATCCTAATTACTGATTGGTCATTCTTAGACCGCTGGCACTAAGCTTGAATGAACATTGCGGAGGTCGCTAGGAGCATGCCTTCCATCGTCAAGCGGTTAAAACTGTCTCGCCTCCCCTTGATCATGATAGCGTTGGAAGGAAAACTTTGAAGGCATTTTTCTCGAAACTCTAATTTCCTCGACCACTTGACAGGCGCTAATAAAATCATCGATTTCTCCGCAACCGAGTGCTTTTATGAGTTGTGCTATATATGAAATTAAAGTAGAAGAGTAAGGGAATAATGTCATGCCATTTTCAGAAAATTGTCCTCCCTGACTTTCGGATCCTTTTGTTGTAGCGGGTCACATATGCTCATACATCACATCTTCAGCTGTTGTTTATAGATCAGAATTAAATCAGTGACCTTTCTTGAAACTTTGTGATGTGATAAGCAGTGTGATGTCATGATCAGTCTTAGCCTATAGATGTGAAAGACCCTCTTGCTTTAGAAATTACAGAGAGTTGGCAGCATTGATGTGCTCAGCTTCAGCTTTGCTTGCAAAGTTTGGCAATGACGATGTGAAGGGGTCTTCGAACAAGGCTGGATCAATCCAGGAAATTGTACATTTTGCTGATATTTACAAAACATTTGATAGACTTTGATCAAACCTGCACAATGTTACGCTGTAGCAGAATCTGTCCACTTTGAGATCTGCCTGGCAAACTTAAATGTGTTGATTCGTTCTGGTAGAATGCAGCATCCTCAGACACTGAAAGCTATTTTTCTGTTGCGTCACATCCCATCTTATCAAATGACAATGACAATCAAAATGGCAGTGACAATCACTATCACAATAACAATCACAATCACAATCACAATGACATTCACAATCACAATTACAATCACTGTCACTGTCACTATCACAATCACAATCACAATCACAATCACAATCACATTCACAGTCACAATGACAATCACAGTCACAATCACAGGCACAATACATTACAATGATAATCACAATCGCAATTGCAATCACAATCACAATCATAATCACATTTGCATTCGCATTCGCATTCGCATTCGCATTCGCATTCACATTCACATTCACATTCACAATGACCATGACAGTTACAATTATAATCACCATTTTTGTATCTCATGGTAAGGAATTATTGTGTTGATCACTAAACTGTCACATTACCCCTCCCCCCCCCCCCCCCCCCTTCCCCCCTTGCAGGTGCCGTGGATCCGCACAAGACTGGTTTTGTGCGCCACAGCTCCCTGGTGGTAGTTACCCAGGGGCTCCTCCATGGCCTGGAGGTGGAACCAAGGGATGAGTTTGGCAACACCTGCTCCCCAGGGACATGGAACAAGCAGCACAACTCACAGGACTCAAGGTGGCTGGACTTCAAACTGCAGGTTACCAGAGTGAGTGAAAGGTTTTTAGGGGAATGCATACTACAAGATTTGCTTTTTAACTTCCCTTTCATTTTCAACATTTTCAACAATATCAAAATATGGAGGATTTTCAGAGGGACAAAGCACTTAAATGCCTGATTGGATGAGAGAGAAAATAGATATTTAGGAAGATGACTGAATTTTGCACAGGTTAACCCTGTTTTTTTTTTTTGTTTTTTTTTTTTTTGGGGGGGGGGGTTCGTTCTATGACACAGCCTCACTATCATTTTGGCTAACCACACCAAATTGCATTACTAAGATAGTCCCTAGCTATTGCCGGTTTTAGCCAAGTAGGATGTGCTTTCTGTGATGCTACTTCACATTGTTTCTACAATGCCAGGTCGGGGACCAAGCATTTGATTCCTTCAGCCCGCTGTATGACATTGCCCCTGTGAGAGACAGTCAGTGTATCTCAATGATCATCAAGCTTGATATGGCTGGGTGCTACAAGGCTGTCGCCACTTGCAACGACATCAAGCTCATGAATGGAGAGTTTAACATCCTGGTACTAAATGGTAAGTGGCTAACAGTTGACTGAGTGTTGTGGCTTTTTTTTTTTTGATAATATGATACGACTTTGGAGAATGCTTTAGTTTTTCCTTGCTTGTCCAGTTTCCAAGGAATGGATGGATTTTTTTTCCTGTGGCTGCTGTTCACATGTCCTAACTTATGCTTGTTCATATAGTGATTCAAGTCTTTGTTTGCAATGCATTTGCTTGTTTATTTGTATCTGAAATGGAAATACAAAATATGTCCAATCAGTCAAACTAAAATTTAGTCAACTTAGCAAGAAAAGATCAGTCAGCATTATGTGAAATTTCAAGAAAATTTTAAAAATATTAATCAGTGTTTGCTTTTACTTATATTTCGTGTCTGTTTCTTTATGCCTCCATCTCAATGGATGCTGGAGGCATTTTGACCTTGGGAAACCTCATTTGTATTTATATTTCTGAATTATGTACCTTTGCAGAGACGGACATAGCCAAGGTGAACAAGACGGTCAAGAAGAAGCACGTGGACAACTGGTATGAGGCGACCCTCCTGGCCACCAACCGGGAGAAGCTGCGCAAACCTCGCAAGGTGTACTGCTACATCTCACCGAAGCAGTTTACCATCAAGGAGTACTACCTCATGGTCATCCCAAAGAGACTTTTCACCTTCAGGGTGTGTCCTGCAACCAAGGTAATTTTACCCCCTTCTTCCTCCCCCCCCCCCCCATCCTCTCCTCTTTGATCTACTGCAAAAGTGTAAATTTTTTCCGTGTGGAAATTTTCGCGCTTATTTCGTGCAAGCAGAATCGAGTGCGAAAATAAAAGCATGTGAATATTTTTGCATGCCATATATTCCAGTAATTGTTGTCCTCATGCCGCGGAATTAAAAGCAAGCGAAAATTGCTTAACCAGTCAAGCGTGAAAAATTACTCACACGAAAATATCCACTTTCAAAGTAGTTCATTGATGAAGATAGCCTTGGAGCAAGGGAGAGGAGGATGCACAGTGAAATGAAACAAGTGCCTATCTCCCAAAGTTGTAATACTGTCAGCAGCATTTGTTCAAAAACTTTTTTTTTTCACCAGTGTCTTGCCAGCAGAGCAAGGGAAATCTTCTCAGTCACTCACTGGCAACTGGTACAGTTGACAGAACTTGGCAGTTTTGTCATCATTCTTTTATTTCAGTAACACTGTGAATAAAGTGTGTCCGGATTACAGCTGTTTGTTTGCAACTTGTTATCTGAAGAATAGAGGTCTGTCAGTTGTGATTGTCCTATTTCTAATTATCATTAGCTCATAGTGACCATTTCAGCTGTCACCAACAATAGCATTTCATATTGCATTTCTTTCATTCAACTGTGTGGTACAATTGTAATTCTGCCTTAAACTTTGGAAGCAAATGCCTTTGCTGTTTGGAATCATCTCTCACATCTGCAATTTATGTACAAGTAATTCTCGCTATCGCCAATGACGTAAAAAGTACCCGGATGTTGATTTAAGCGTCATTTACGGAGCATTATGGGATAGTCCGGTAGCAAAGTCACTTCCGCTCGTACGCGCGTGATACGTGACTAATGCTATTTACACACACAACCGACTGTATTCTACGTGTACTTCCGGTTTTCTCGACTTGAATTACAGCTTTAATATGATTTGAAATTTCTCCATTCTGAGGAAATTGCTCTTAATACGACTATTGGTTGTTGCTGCGAAGCTGCCATGTGTTGTTCGCACGACAATAAATGAAAAAAATCTGCAGAAATAGGACCCTTACTGGCATGCGAGACGTGACGTGGCCGCGTGGGTGAAGTTTGCGGGTGACTCCACAGCGCAGTACGTGCACGCGCGACTTAGTACTAGTGGTAGTAGGCCTAGTGCCTACGTACTAGTACTTACTTGGAAGAAATTGCTTCGGAGACAGGATAAGTTCGAGATCACGATTCGTTCCCGATTGTGTTCGCGACATTTCGACAGAGAACAAATTTTAAAAAAGATGGGCATTCCATGACGATATCCAGGTGAGTGAATATTTTCCAGCATATTTTCAGCGTATGCAGAGATGACTGATCTGTGATGTGCACATCGATCGCATGATCAAGCAGTACTCTGTACCAGTATGTGTTAGCTTATGCGCTGCCCTAGTGGCCCTGCGTGCAGTGGTGCATGCTAATGCAAGGCCGGCTGCCGGGCGGGGACTCGACTACAGTGTACGAGTATGACAGGCCTGGCCACTCGCTGGCTCTGGCGGTACAGCCGCCTAGCTACTGTACTAGTATCCGTGGTCGGCGCGGCGCTATAGGTAAGGTACATGTACGCGCACGCTAGCGTTGTGCAAATTATGCTCCGCGCCGGAAGTGCCCTTGCTACCAAGTGCACTAAATCTTGACAAAAAAGCCACATCCGGGTACTTTTTACGTCATTGGTGATAGCGAGAATTGATTATGAAGTAAATACACACAATTCCATGAGAGCTTTAGGGACCAGAGACCAGGGGAAATAGAAATAAGAGGGTTTTGTTTTTGTTTTTTGTTTTTTCATTTATTAACAAAGTCCTTCATCAAAATGTCTTTTTTTCTCACAGTAATCATGGAGGTCAAATTCAGATTTGATGCAAACATTTTTCTCTGTTGGTATTTAGTTTCATTTTGAGGGTGGTGATACGGACCTGTCAGCGCCTATGTTCACTATCGATGACGGCGGGCAACCCCCCATTCTGTTGGCTGCCAAACAGCGTGACATCATAGCGGCCACCTTCTCCAAGTTTCTCCTCATGAACATTGGTGAGGCTCACATACTGGTTGTTGTGTCCATTTATAAGCATTCCTTTGGATTCCAGGCTGCTGATGGCAATTCAGCACAAAGTAGGCTGTAGAAGGCCTACAAAATTGTTAATTTCTGAGGTGGACAATAAAAGCTTATGTGACGTGAGGAATGACTCTTTTTACATTATTCAAGGTAGTGGATGATGCTTTTATTGGGACTTCATACAGCCAGACACTTGACATGTCAACATACATATTGTGATATATTTGTGTATATTTGTAATGTTACATTCGTATCCACATATACAGCCACCAGTGTTTAATCAGGACTGAGATAATTTGATGGGACAGTATTATGACTTCCTAGCATAGCTACTTAAGGTTTACTATTTTCATTATATGTGTGTTTTTGAAAAGGTGGGTCAGAGATATTCCAAGACAAGCAGCGCTGCTTCTACCAGGAGGTGATGAAGCTTCACAACAGAAAGACTTCTGTCATCAGTCTCAACATAGACCGGCATAGTTTATTGGAAAGTGTGAGTATGATACAAAAGTGGACATTGAGTCTGATGCTGCAATGCAATTTTTCTAGCTTGATATTGACAATTTTTATAGTTGTAAAGAAGGAAAATTTAACTTGTCTGAGGGAGTGTCATTGCCATTTTTTGTTGAATTCCTTAAAGTTAAAAAAACTTTTTTTTTTCTTTTTTTTTTTGTAAGGGCCCCGTCACACTACAGCGAATGCCCAACGAATGCCAAGCAAAAGCCCAATGAATTCGAAAATGTGAAGTCAGTTTGCATGTCTGACGTTCTTTGAACTCATTAGCTATTCGTAGGGATTCGC
This sequence comes from Diadema antillarum, assembly GCF_040938485.1. Taxonomy (NCBI): domain Eukaryota; kingdom Metazoa; phylum Echinodermata; class Echinoidea; order Diadematoida; family Diadematidae; genus Diadema; species Diadema antillarum. Next base: position 2,417,234 of record NW_027271000.1, on the reverse strand, counting down.
AGAGATACGCTGGAGATTTTGGACATGTTTAAAAAAAAAATCGGCTCCAGCGTATCTCTGCGAATCCCTGCGATTAGCTAATGAATGCAAAGAACACCAAGCATGTTACGAACTATTCTAGTATTACCAACGGATGTGAACATATCTTCAAATTTTTAAATCTATTGGACATTCGTTGGGCATTCGTTGGGCATTCGCTGTAGTGTGACGGGGCCTTAAGATACCCTGTCTGTATTGGTTATGTATTATGTCTAGCTCACTTAAGCCTTTGACTCAAATGAGCTATTGGAATCATTCATTGTTCCGACGTCGATTGTGTGTTTTGCGTCATGCATAAACTTTTTGCATTTTCAGATACCATTTTCAAATATGAGGGATTAGCTACGTATGTATGATGCTTTTGTAGTAATGTCAAATGGAATTGTATGCCATGTATTTACTTCTTTATGCTTGATAAATTGTGCTTTCTTTGTTTCGCCTTTCGTGCAGTCAATGAAAGCTACCAAAAACCTGTCCACGTCAGAATGGTGCAAAAAGTTTGAGATCCATTTTGTGAATGAAGAAGGTGAGCTGATGTTTATCATAATTATGGTCAAGAAGAAATTGCAGATTATTTATGTTACTGATACACATGTTGAGTGCCAGCAAACCGGAATTAATTCCATCAATGTTGAAACATGGCCCAACTTCGAGGTATAATATTAAAACTATCTGTTCTGGTTTTGTTCCATTAATGACTCCAAAGAGAAGATGCTGTTTCCCACTTCTGTCCATCAATCTATCTGCCTATCTGCATATGTACAGATCTTTATCTATCAACTGGTTTTTATCCAACTATCTGTAGTTATCTTACCGTCTAGTGATACCAATATTTGAACATATACTAGATTTGAAAGCTACAAATAGTGCGTTATTTAGTTTCAGTTTGGATTTGAGAAATTCCATCTGTGTTCTTCAATATTCCAATCACATTTTGTTTGGTTTTCTAAGTTGGATAATGCAATCTGCATGCATACACTGCTCAATTTAAAACATGTTCTGTCCTAGATAGTAGGATAATGGTGGCTGTATGGTGGCTATAATCACTTTGAGAGTGGAACCATGCTTTTTCAACATGTAATGCATTCAAGCTATGATTTTTCAATCCTATGTGCTGCCCTCTACAGGTCAGGACTGGGGAGGCCTGATGAGGGAGTGGGTTAATCTCGTGTGTGTGGCCCTCTTTGACCCTGAGAACAAACTATTCAAGCGGTTTGAAGAGGACAACAATCAGGCCCTGGTAAGTCAACTGATGTGGACTAAAGGAACAAATGAATTATCGTATCAGAACTGGAGGCTCTCCTTCATTCTCTCAGAGAGGTCGTGAAAATTAGCAGTGCATTAGCAATGAACCTTCCCAGTTTTTGTTTGTGTGTTTGTTTCATTTCCATCTGAGAAGATGACTGGATAGCACATATTCAGCTGCGATAGCTGGTCTTCCATGGGGTCCAGTTGGATGTTAGACAGGACCACTTCAACAAGTTGAACACCCTGCTCTTTGCAATGAATAAATGAAGCTGGATCTTTTACGTGCATGAGTTCTGACTCTCCCACACACAGGACCTCCATTGTATGTCCTATCTGAGGGACAGAGTGTTTTACCTCTTACTAGAGGGGACGGTATGATAACACACAAAATTGCTCAGTTGGACTCGGGAATCGAACCCGGGTCCTTTGGATCGTGAGGCAGACGCGATACCGACTGAGCTAACTCACCGTCTCAGTCACTTGTGAAAAACTGTCCTCTTCGTGATAGATGATGAATATCAAACTCATTCATTCAAATTATATAATCTTATGGCAGAAGCTAAATGAAGTAATGCATCTGGTATTGTAGCTTTTCTTTTTAGATTGTCACAGTTGCACTGAAATGGCCTTTGCTGATATCTACTGTTTTTCAGCCCTCAGAAAATCATTGGTATTATGAGATACATACTCAATATTTTTGTCTACTTTAGCAATTAATGATTCCTTTCCTGTCACTGGATTCCCCAGGTCCATCCTAATCCAAACCGTCCATCCTACCTCAGTAAGCTTAAATACTACGAGTTTGCCGGGAAACTCATTGGCAAATGTCTGTGCGAATCTTCATTGGCTGGCAATGCACCATTGGTGGTCAAGGCCCGCTTTACACGCTCCTTTCTTGCGCAACTGATCGGTCTCAGGATTACCCACAAAGTGAGTATTTGTTGTTTTTTTTTAACTTACTTGATAGCTTGCTTGCTTATTTGATAGTTTGTTTGTTTGCTTATTTGTGCATTTGTCTTGTTTTGCTTCTTTGTCCATTTGTTCATTTGCTCTGTTGCTTGCAAGCGAGCTGAATGGTTGTTTGTTTTTGCTTGTTTGTCTGTCTGTGACTGTGTATGTGTGAGTGTTTACCTTTATTTTATTCCGTACAAAAACTCGCAATACCAATCCAGCAAGTTTTTATGAAGGTCTGATGAGGATTGAACTTTGTTGATAGTATATCAATGCTTTGATGGTTCCCCTTAACATAGGTTCCCCTGTACTTTGTTGTGATTTAAACTTCCAGCAGTGCAAAAGTTCTTATAAATTATTAGGGCATTTATGATTTTTAAGAGGAACATACTATAGTGAAATTTGTGCAATGTCATTTTGATGATATCTTTACTGCCACCAGTTCTTTTATTTGACAACCTTATTCAGAAGCTAAGACCTAACTCTTACTATGATCCATATAGACCAAGAATATGTCACACATTATATAAAGTGTGAAAAAAGAAATAGATAAAAATTGGAGCAGGCACCGTGCATCATGGTACAAGTTTGTTCTCAATGACTAGCCGAGCACGAGGTTTCTTTTGATGCCATTTTGAATGACAGACATTGTACTGATGGCTGCATAAGGGATGTCATTGTCAAATTCACTTGTTCCATCTCTTATTGGGGGGGGGGGGGGGGGGGGGGGGTAGAAATGAGAGGTAGCCACCCAAGTTCTTATTCAATCCCCCCAACTGGCCCAATGGCATTCAGGCCTGATTATTTGTCTCATATGGACTATGGAATCAACAGTGCAGGACTACTTACTGCAGGTTATGAAGCAAGCATGATGTGAACAAGGGCGCCGGAACACTTTTGATTTTTTTGTTTTTTGTTGTTTTTCTTTTTTTTGGGGGGGGGGGCAAAATCTCGACGGGGGCACATTATGTGACGGCGTGAAATCCTTGGCGAGGGAGCGGAGCGACCGATCTGGGGTACCACGGTAGGGACTTTTTAGAAGAGACCGAGCAGGGGGAGGGTGTGGATACCCCCCTCCCACGGTAGGGCCTTTTTGTACAAACAGAGTACAAAACTCGCGTTTATAGAGCATTTAAAAACAAATTTCTAGGAAATTACACATAGTGGAAAAAATTTAGTGGGAAGGATTATGATTATAACATATGGGCGTACATTTATGTGATGGTGTAAGATCCTTGGCGAGGGAGCGAAGCGACCGAGCAGGGGGAGGGTGTGAATACCCTCCTCCCACGGTAGGGACTTTTTGTAAAAACAGAGTACAAAAGTCGCGTTTATAGAGCATTTAAAAGCAAATTTCTAGGAAATTACACGTAGTGGAAACAATTTAGTGCGAAGGATTATGATTATAACATACGGGGGTACATTTATGTGACGGTGTAAGATCCTCGGTGAGGGTGTGGGAGGGGGGATACCCCCCTCCCACGATAGGGACTTTTTGTAAAAACAGAGTACAAAAGTTGCGTTTATAGAGCATTTAAAACCAAATTTCTAGGAAATTAAACATAGTGAAAAAATGAGTGCGAAGGACTATGATTATAACATATGGGGGGTACATTTGTGACGGTGTGAGATCCTCGGCGAGGGAGCGAAGCGACCGAGCGTGGGGTGGTGTGGGAGGGGGATACCCCCCTCCCACGGTAGGGACTTTTTGTGAAAACAGAGTACAGAAGTCGCATTTATACAGCATTTAAAAGCAATTTTCTAGGAAATTACACGTAGTGGAAACAATTTAGTGCGAAGGATTATGATTATAACATACGGGGGTACATTTATGTGACGGTGTAAGATCCTCGGTGAGGGTGTGGGAGGGGGGATACCCCCCTCCCACGGTAGGGACTTTTTGTAAAAACAGTACAAAAGTTGCGTTTATAGAGCATTTAAAACCAAATTTCTAGGAAATTAAACATAGTGAAAAAATGAGTGCGAAGGACTATGATTATAACATATGGGGGGTACATTTGTGACGGTGTGAGATCCTCGGCGAGGGAGTGAAGCGACCGAGCGTTGGGTGGTGTGGGGGGGGGGGGATACCCCCCTCCCACGGTAGGGACTTTTTGTGAAAACAGAGTACAGAAGTCGCATTTATAGAGCATTTAAAAGCAAATTTCTAGCGAATTAAACATGGCGAAAAAAAAGAATTAGTGTGAAGGACTACGATTATAACATACGGGGGTACATTATGTGACGGTGTGAGATCCTCAACGAGGGAGGGTGTGGGAGAGGGGTATCACGGTAGGGACTTTACGTAAAAACAGAGTTTAAAAGTCGCGTCTACAGAACATTTTAATTCAAATTTCTAGGGAATTAAACGTAGCAAAACAAACATCACTGCGAAGGGCTATCATCATAACTTATGAAAACTCTTCATTTTACTATATGTACGCGCAGAGCGAGCGAGCCACTTTCACTTTGCCATTCGTCTGAAATGTATTCATTAAAAGCTTAAAGGACAAGTTCACCTTCATAAACATAAGGATTGAGAGAATGTAGCAATATTAGTAGAACACATCATTGAAAGTTTGAGGAAAATCAGACAATCCGTTCAAAAGTTATGAATTTTTGAAGTTCTTGTGCAGTACCCGCTGGATGAGAAGACTACTGCAGTGTATGAATAACTTAGATGTCACATGCGTACAACAATATAAGGAAAATATAAAGAGAATTTCACAAAATTCCATCTTTTGAAAAAAGTACTCATTCCCCTGACTCGTTACCGACAAATGTTATGCGTAATATTATTCCCCCGCCTTTAGAAAGAGGCAAGTCAAGTGCTCTTTTATTATGCGAAAAAAGTGAAAATATGTTGAATTTTCTTTTACATTTTCTTTATACTGTTGTACGCATATGACTCACAAGCTGTAGTAGTCTCCTCATCCAGCGGTTCCAACACAAAAATTTAAAAAATTCATAACTTTTGCATTGATTGTCGAATTTTCCTCAAACTTTCACTGATGTGTTCTACTAATATTGTTGCATTTTCTCAATCCTTATGTTTATGAAGGTGAACTTGTCCTTTAAACGTGATCGCATTGTTCGAGCAATAAAAATTATTCTTATATTGCTAAAAAGCATAGAAGAAAGGGAAAATGAAAGGTTTACTAAAGGTGTGTTTCAGGGGGCACACTCGAGGACGCGAGGCTACCATCTATACACTAAATTTACTCATAAGTAAGTTTATAGATATCATAATGTATATTAATAATGAATTCTGATTTTCAGTTATGAAGTTACAACTTTTAGACAAGGAAAGTGCCTTTATTGTTCATTTTTGTCTTTGAATAATTGATTAATTATTTGTTACAGGGGGCACTTTGGGGGGGCAAGTGCCACCCATGCCCCCCTGCCCCGCTTCCGGCGCCCTTGGATGTGATACTTCCTTCTTGTTCCTTATTAAAGTGGGGACCACTGAGCGATGAAATTTATAGTTGCATCAAACATTGACAGTATTGCATGATATTATTGCTCCCTCTCTTTCTTTCTTTTTTACCCATCTCCCCACCCAATTAGTACTTTGAGACAGATGATACAGAGTTCTACATGACCAAAGTGAGGTACATCAGGGATAACGATGTGGAGGACATGGATCTGACCTTCAGTGAAGAGCTCTATGACTCAAGGGGACATCTTGAGCAGGTGGGGTCATTGCACTTTTGGCATTTATAGATTGGGGTCATCGCACCTTTCATGGGGGGTCTAGTGCTCCAACCCTCTTCATTTTATACATGCTTCGGTGTGGTGTGTGAAACAGAAAGTGGAATACAATAATGGTTTTTGTAGTACAGAAACTATATGATTTAATGCACATGTCTTCATATATCTAGATCGGATAAATAGATACGAGTAGATAGATAGATAGATAGATAGGTAGATAGATAGATAGATAGATTTTGTATTGGATAAGGAGATGTATGTATGCTTATTCAGATTAAATGGAGTGTGTCTGATGTTTTTGCTCAGATGATAAGAATTTGAGAATCATGGATGTCCTGTCATTCAAGAAATTGTGCTATTCCTTCAAAAAAAAAAAGGCTTATATATTACAGTTCTGTAATACCTCAATATAAGCTGAGTAGACTTTGTTACTCTGTATTAACACTGCAGTGAAATTAAAATATTGACACACATATGCATTTGTCTTAGTCATATGTAGTGTGTAATCACTTCCTAATTTCACTTTCATGAAAAATTCTCAAGTGCCAGGAACCAAGCGGTGATCTCATAGAAAAGGAAATATACTTGTTAATTTTCAAGTGAGTTCTTTTAGAGCTGTTTTTTTTTTTCTCAGCACTAATATACAAATAATACACTGTACACAGGGCATGAGTTAGAAATATCCACCCTGCATAATTTTACAGTTCTGAGAGCAGATAATTTTACAATTAAAATTCTTGAGCAAGTACTGTGGATTATCTGTGTTTTAAAATGATGACATGATCTAAATTCTGTGGTGGCCATTGTTGCAAGATTCCCAGACCAGCACCAGCACCAGCTCCAAGCTAACTGAACCACACACACAAACAATAATTGCAATGCATTTGCAATGAACTGGCAATGCAGCAGAATGCAGACTGGCGATCAGTAGTACCAGTCGTTAGTGTACTAACACCTGGTGAAAAGTAAAGTTGGGCCTTTAGGCTAAATAAAAGACTGGTCTCGGCTGATCATTTGATAAGGCTTCATATCACCTTGTTTTAAAAGTAATTATAATGATGATTTTGTTTTTTCCTTTTTCACTTCATCTCATGAAGGTTGTAGAGTTGCTGCCAGGAGGATCCAGTCTCCCTGTAACCAATGACAACAAGATACAGTACCTTGACCTTCTCGCCCACTATAGACTGGCCACCTCTGTATCCGACGAGATAGAAGCCTTCCTCAAAGGTATATAGATAGATAGATTGATAGATAGATTGATAGATAGATAGGTAGAAAGATGGGTAGATAGATGGCTGGATATTATGTATTTTTGTTGCATGTTTATTATCACCTCATTTAACCCGTTGAGGACGAGTCCAGAATATACTCGGGCAGGTGTCTATGGGAAATGTGTGTCGTAGCAAAATCAAACCGTCTTCAACGGGTTAAAAATAAAATGAAATCATGGTTTTAAGATGAAAGTGAAATAGCATAATACATGTTTGTTTGTGTGTTTGTGTTTCATGTTGTCAGGTCTGTGAGACATACCATACTTCAGGACAGATGTAATGGTATTCAAAATGTTTATGTGGAAATAGAAGTTAAGGAAAGAACATTAACAAGCAATCTGCAACCACTGTGTTCTTCTTTTTGTTTTTGTTGCAGGGTTGAACGACCTGATCCCTGACAACCTGATGAGCATGTTTGATGAGAATGAACTGGAGCTGCTGATATGTGGGACATGCTGCTTCAGTCTGGAGGACCTCAAGGCAAACCACACCCTAGCCGGTATGGGTCATGAGTTCAAGAAGGTATGTTTCATCCCTTGTAGCTGCTGGTTCATGTGCAGTCCCACATGTGCTCATTTGTGTTTTTGCTTTTACTTTAGTCCAAGTGCTGGTTTGTTATTGGAATCCAATATTATATTAATGAGTAGTCATACCTATTAAAACTTCTGGCTGATAGTAGTTCAGTGCACAGATTTACCTGCATTGTGACTAAGGATGAGTGACAATTTGCTTGGTAGTACTAGTAGATTCCTGCTATAATAAAGCAAATTGAGCTGTATAGAAATAAATCAAAGTTTTGTCACTCACAAATCGTATGTATAAGTGACCGAATTCGTGATCCAGAACCACAGTGATGGACTGAAAAATTAGTATTACTCTTTTTCAGGAGAAAAAACTTCCTCCGAATATGATATACAGCTCATTTGTGTTGTGGGAGACAATATTTTTGCGAGTCGTTAATTTCGCAAATATAATCCAACTCGTGAAGATGTTTGTTTCTATTAATGCATTGTATGTACTGTATGTATGCAAATTTGTGCTTCTGTAGATTTCAGTGTATTAAGTTTGAAGGTTAGCAGGGGACTCATAGAGTGAAAAACTAATGAAACAAAACTGCTTCAATTTGTTTGATGACTAGTGGGGCAATGAATTTTAAAGAGAGTTGCTAGCTCAAGCTTTATAGTGACCCATGCTAAGAAGTGGGCTGACTCAAAGAGTGTTGTCTTATGGGCTCCTCTCACCAGACGGTGGAGTGGTTCTGGATCGTCATCGCCAGCTTCACCCAGGAGGAGATGTCTCGTCTCCTGCAGTTCACCACTGGCTGTTCCCAGCTGCCTCCAGGGGGCTTTGCAGAACTCAAGCCCAAGTTCCAGCTGGTGGCTGCCCCTACTCATGGCGTCCTCCCAACGGCCCACACATGGTTAGTGGACCCCGATAGCATCACCTATAATACCCCCTGCTCCTTGTTTCTTGATGTTACACTATCACAAAAGTTCAGTGAATATCATAGGATGTATGAATACCCGACTACTTCAGGAAATAGCTGAGATTACTGCCTCAGAAATGTGGATGTAGGAGACCAGTTGTTGCATTATCAAGACCTTTGCAGCAGTGTTTCTCTGCAGGGAAAACATCTTTGTAGTAATTTTGTATGAAAGAATTTACCCAAAGAGAGTTAGACATAACTCTGGTAGCAATGTCAGTATGGGCAAGAGGGATGCGAAGGGAGTGAATAATGATCTACCAGTATGCAAGTCTGTGGTTTTTATACTTCCATTGGAAATCTTGCTGGAATGTAGCTAGTAAAGCAGGTGTAAAGTGCATTTGATTAATGATTTTAAAAAGGGATGAAGTCAGTTTTATCATACCATGATAAAAGAGGAAAACATGTTGTCACATTCTGGGCACGTTGTATTTGTAGAGTGGAGTGTAGTGATGTGATTGTTGAGTCTCTGGACTCTTAAACCAACTTTCTGCGGTTGAATTTGTACCCCATATATCTAGCCTTATGACACAGCATGATATCTGTGATGTACCTCCTGACCCAGACATACAAATTTTTACCAGACAATGACAGTGAAAATGATGATAATAGTAGGGTCATTTCAAAGAGAGACATTATTACTATGCCATCATCACATGGAATAGAATCAATGTGATGCGTATGTTTCTTTTCCAAAGTGCAGAAGTGGTCGAGTATACAAATGTGTTCAGGATTTAGATATGCACGCACAAAAAAATATTGTCAAATTTTGTTATATGTGAAAAGTTTGCAGGGGTAGAACTCCTAAGAATAATAAAAATTGTTTCTCCTTTCTTTTGCAATACAGTTTTAACCAGCTCTGTCTCCCTACCTACGATACGATAGAGCATCTGCAGAAATCGCTTGTACTTGCCATCACGGAGGGTGTGGTCGGATTCGGTATGGCATAGTTCGGCACGAGCTGGGCTGCTATCAGCTTGTGGTGCTGACGTGAGACCAGAATGGTGAGATATTTTGGCTGAACAGTGTAGAGACATGTTTTGGCTTTGTGCAGCAAGCATCAGAAATGAAATCATGCAAGTTGTGATCATACTGGATCACACTGATGACTTTGATGGCAGCCATATTTGTCTCATTTGATGAGAGTGAGAGAAGTTACCATGGTGATAAGAGTGACCAGGGGGTACTGAAGACTTTTTGAAAAAGACACATTTATTTGTTGTTGATTGTCAGCATGATGATAAGACTACCAGTTTGTCACATCACATCCTGACCACTCATGCAAACCCGTAGCGTTGTGCCCCTCACTCTAACACTACTCAGTATTACTGTCAAATGGCGACACTTGGATTTGCTGCACTGTAGCGCCACTCCCTTTTTTCGTACGAAGATTTTGTGTGGATAACGAGAATTTTATTGAAATATCACGGGATCAAGGCAATTATTAATGTTGCAAAATTTACTCACCGTATCTGTGTAAACCTTGTATGACTTTTGATTGAAGAATTTTGCAGGAAATTTGTTGTGTATATGCAATCTTAAATTTGTAAAGTGTATTCCATGTTATTTTTTACTAAATCAGCTCATTTAGCTATTAAAGTAGGTATTTTTTTGCAGGGTATTATTTTGTTTCTGTTTGCACTACTTTATACTAACACAAGATAAAGGCTGATCTGAAATCTTATGCTTTTGAAAAATAAATGGATGATTTTGGAATTTTTTTTGTATGAAGAGATACTATAAGAATCTTTCAATTGAGATGTAAACAGTTTTAAGATCTGGCTTCTTGATGGACAAAAGACTGAAACTTTCTTGCCAAATTTGAATCCATTCCAAAGTTGAAACAACATTAAAAAAATCCGTGAAATTCATGATAGTACTATTTTTCCTGGGTTTGCATACTGCTTTCATATAAAGTATCATTCTATAACTTCAATGATGGAGGTCATGATTTGAATAATACAGTTCATTCAGCTGTACTCAAAGTGTTAAAAGGGATAAACTGGTTTCTTATGGTTAATAAACAGATTGCTCTTTTAATTCAGAGTTTACCACAACCTTGGTCAAAGGATTGAAGTCAAGATAGAAAGCATGAAGGCCTACTGTAGAGAAAAATCAACATTTTTGATATCATTATATGGGCTTATTTCATTTTTAACTCCTGACATCAAGGAAAGCAGTGAAAGCAGTTTGAGAGCAATCCAAATTAGCAGAAACTGAGATGGAACAGTGAAAGCCAGTGATGTGTAACAAAACATTTCACAGTTTCACCTCTTCATTTGTGTGAATCTGTGAATACTGTATACGCTATAATTTTCGCGTACATAAATTTTCGCGAATTGCCGCTGTCACACATTTTCGCGAGTGGTTAAATTCGCGATTGGGGACCAGAGAAAATATGAAATGGCAAAGAAAGTGTGAATTTTCAACTAGCAAATAAGAATGATACTAGTTATACACTGCATGAAAAAGACTTGCCAAACTCTGCGAACAAGTAAGTTAGAATTCAACATTTTTGAAGTGGTTAAGTCCATCGCGCTAGATTTCTGATGAGTGGTCCCCTAGATTTCTGACGAGTGGTCCCCTTGCGATAATGGATTGGCTCTCTACAGTATTCATAAGTAGACGTGGACATGCGTAAACAAGCTTAGCCAGTATGGTCTGTTCGGTAAGCCGTGACATGGTATACTAGTACTGAAATGTTCGTATCATCAAGGCAAGGGATTCATTTTGGAAGGTAATATTTTCGCGTGCTATTAATTTCGCGAATAGCTCCCGACTCGCGAAATTCGCGAAAATAAACCCCCCACGAAATATATAGTGTATACAGTACATAGTATTAATGGCAAAAGGCATCATACTTTTGAGCTGTCTTTGTGTTCTGAAACCAGCAGGTGTAAAAATTTACCGTGGTGATATCCACTTTTCCATTGCTTATGATAATTTTTCATCATACCACCATACTCATACTAAAGCTTGTGTATAGTTTGTAATACCAGAAGAAAACAAAAATGTTGCAAAACCTCAAACCTCAAAAGCAGTATAATGGAAGGCATCAGTGCAGGCTGCAAAACTTGTATAGAGGACAATTTCAGCTGTCCAATTACTGAAATGAAAATCATTATTACAAAGAAAAAGGAAAAAGGTTACCAGATCCTCTGTAATGTATTGCTGATAGAAACAAGTCTGATCAGTGCATACTGTTTCATGCAATTACAAATGTATTTGAATCACTCCATCAGAAGCATCATTGCTAAATTTTCCCTCAAAATGAACCTGTGCTCTTGAAACAACAGCAGAAATCTTAAAATCTGCACTACCCTATTTAAGTCATTGTTATGTTTATGAATGATTTAACTCGTATTCACTCACTCCTTAGTATTGTCAATTTTGGGAGCAAATATACACTGTTAATTCATTCGTTCTGTATGCAAAGCACACTGATATATCTCATGGTTATAAAGCGTGCTACAGAAGAATTAGCTATTGATAACACGAACGTTTTTTATTACTCTACAATAATTATGTGGATGAACAGTGTTCAAAATAACAGCTAATTCAGATGTGGATATGTAGGACTATGTGTTTTAGGTATTACATGGTTCCCAATTCCTAAGATATTTCAGTTATCAAATTAAAAGTGTGTGGGTTGATGTGATTTCTATCTAAACTTGAACTCTCATGTCATATAACAATTACTTCTGTTGTGTTACAGCACAAAATCAAAGTTGCTAGTTGCATTAATTAATAATTTTTGTTGTCCTGCATGCTTTGTAGCATTTTTTAATGAGTATTTCATTTTGAATGATTTTGTATATTTTGTTTTACAATTTAAGTCCAATATGAAGATGACTGCAATGTGCAATTCAGTGCTTTCATACCACAGGAACACGGTTAGTGCCTGTCATCATAGAAGACAAATTTTGTAAAGTTTGCATATTAATAATCATTTTTTTTTTTTGCTATATGTAGCTGGTACGTTAACTCATGAGTTATGCAAAAGTTTGGATGCTGTTGATCAGTTTGGTGTTGTTTTTCAGGGTGCTTACCATACAGACATAGATATATTGTGTTGACTTGATTAAGTTTTGATAAGTGTTGTTATACATATATTGTACAAGTAGAACATTTTTGCCATTATTATTGTTGATATTGTTGTTTGTTTGTTTGTTTTTGGCTGGGCCAATTCAAGCAAACTTCATGTGACTGTGATATTGCAGATGAAAGTATTTCAATCTGTACATATTTCTGTGGCTCCCCAAAATGTTTGTGTCATTATATTTGTGTTCGTTCAGTAGAGTGTAGTACTTGTGAGAATTTCCACTCTGTGAAATATTCTGTGTATGATAGAGAACTGCTTAACTGCCAATGTGTATTCAGGAGCAGATATGGAAAGAAGATGGATATTGTCGACAAAATGTAATTATTACTTCGTGTATTATGTCTTAATGTCAATCAGACTCTCACCATCTCTTATGTGACAGATGATTTGTGGAAAGAGCTCTCCTTAAAGTATTGCATCTGTAGATGATTTGCCACTTGAAATTCATTGTGACTTCATCCATGCATGTGTATGTCTCTTTGATTATTCAGAAGCATAGTTTGATGCATGTATGCAGCTTTAAGTTCTGTTCTTTGTAACTCGCACCTAGAGAATAGTGTACATATGGGGGAAAATATCTTGTGTTTCTACTATGGTACTTGATTCCACTACTTTGAAAATTCTTGTTTGTATTTCATTTGTGCCAGTGTCAAGTGATATAAGCCCTTTTATCAAGTGCAGTCTTTTGTACGAGAAACTCAATTTGCCATGCAATCCATCTGCCCTAAATTCATGAAGTGATGATGTAGACTACATTATTATCAGCAGACTCAAGATCTGTATGTCCTGTGTTCAGCAGCTAAACCAATTAATAATGATAAGAAAAAAAAAATATCAATAAACAGGATGGTTGGTATCATGTATTTGAATCTTTTACTCAGTATTCAGGAACACATCAAGAAGGAAGGTCAATTTCCGTATCAGAAAAAGAAAAGAAAAGGAGAAACTTGTACATGTTTGTACATTTAAATCTGTCTCTTACACAGGTGAGGTTAGGAGCATCACTGAAGTAGGAATACAAGCTCAATATAAACTTTGATGTCTGTGCAGCCATTATTTCCTGAAAAGTCAAAGTTCATTTCATTTGTATAATGTAGGTGTTCATGAAAATACAGCAACAATCTGCAGTCTCTTTTGGAGAGAGAGTTATGTGGTTTCTTTGATAGTAATGTTGTAAACATATTAATGACCAGCTTATCCTCTTCAACATTGAAGAAAATTGAGGATTACTGGTAGTTTACTTGTAGTTGAAACCTACCTCATTGCAACGGTTTTCTACCAGAAGAAGGCAAAAACTAAAACAAGCAATGTAAAAGGATGTATAGGTGTATATGTGAAGATTTCAATTGCTGTGAAAGGTCTGATGTTCCTTGCAGCAGTGAATTTTTATGTTAAAATTTAATGCTGTGTAAATGCTTGTATTTCACAGTTTTTTTTAGAAGGCTGGTGCTCCAGCTAATCTGCATCTCATTATGAGTGCATATCCTCTTTCTATTATACCAGTCCAGAGGTAACTCTCACTACTCTGCGTGGCATTTGGAACGTTCTGATACAGGAGCAATGCACTCATCTACACATTTTCAGTATACATATACAGCTCCCAAAACCAAGAAGGAGACAATGAAAGTGCACCCCCCCCCCCAAAAAAAAAAAAAAAAAAAAAGAAAGAAAGGAAGAAAGGAATTTACATTTCTTGGACTAGATGTGACAAACCAGTTAGTGCTGCATTATGGATTTGCCCACATGAGTGTTGGTAGTGTATGATGAAGTCATCATGTGAAGGTGGTAATCAGACAAAGTAAACAACAAGGACAGCAACTGTGATGTTGTTAACCTGGTAGAAATGACACTTTGTTTGGTGTGGTGCCACATACAGTGAATTCCTATGTGTGCTGACTTGCCTATTCACACCAGTAATCATGACAGTCGGTGGGGACAAGCTCAACTACATTCTGTGGGACAGAAGTTGTCTTCACATGTCTTGGCGATACAGGTGGTTGTCACAGAAAGTGTGGTAGAAATGTCACAAGGATATGCTAGGGGATTATAATATGTAGACCAAAGTAGGTCAACAGATGCATGATACATGAAGATCTGTGTGGCTTGACCTCCACCCCACCCCTACCCCGGGGGGGAAATCTGTGATATGTGTGACTTTGAGTCCAAATAATTGTGCAGCAGTTTTATCATTTGATAAAAATTTGATTGCAGAAAAAAACCTGATAAAAACAAAACAATGTAATCAAGAGTTCTATCCATCAAGGCACGCAGTAATCTGCACCTATACTATTGTGATCGGAAAATGAGGATTTTACACCTACATGTGTGTCCCTTGGTGCTACAAAGTTGTTCTAAGATTGCCATATATTTTTTTTTTCAATTTGTGCATGCATCTCATTTTATTTTTAAATCTCAAAGCACTACAGTCATGCAGCTGGAAACTGGTCCTTGAACAATTTCACTCCTATGCTGTGACATAGATACTGTATAACGTCGCTGGGGCGACAAGACCTCGTAACTACAAAATGTCAAATGTTCAGGAGAGCCAAATAACATGGCGGCAAAGCACTATACCGAATGGGATAGCCTTTCCTCTGACGTGCCATGGTGGCTTCATTTTTGGGGTAAAACACTTAGGACTTGGACAGGACATCACTTCACCGATTATTTGACCATAAATGCAAAAAAGTCATTTTCACCAAAATTGCAGATACAAGGTCTTGTCACCCCAGCGACGATAATCACATGTGCCACTGAAGGCTGAGGTGACCGTTTTATTTTGCTTTTCTGCAAGGAGGAAACAGAGCCCATATGTCATACAAACATGGCTACACTCGACCAGCAATCACAACAGAAACATAGTGCTGTGCTTCAATAAATGAGTTTTGATCTTCAAGTTTATTTATGAGCACTCTTAGCCTAGATTTGAGATATTATACGATGCAATGATTTTAAAATAGAATTGTGGTATTTTTTATGATTATTATTCTTTTCCTTTGCAAGACGTGCTTCTAAAGAAACAGATGACAAAGGTATTTGTGGTAGTGCATTCGTCGGTAAACATCTATACGTGCATAGTGATTGTATTGATTGTGTAATTATATGTTCAAAGGAGCAAATACTTAATGTTTAAAGGTTGTTGAAGTTTTATTATGTTTTTATATTCATATGTGTAATCCAATTGTCTTTATTTGTTGTAAGTTAGAGTGCTGAATATTGGAAGTGTAATTGGCAGAAATTGTCCTTTTTTTGAAAACGTATTTATTTGTTGAAAATTGTGTTTGTGAATTCTTTTGATAAAATTTAAAGGTAACTTAAGGTAAAGCATAGTTCTCAGATGGGCTCAAAATTCATTTTCCACCACTTGGTATTTGCGTGCAATATATTGAAAGGGTCTACCAAGAAAATTGTCTGGCTGACACGGTTTGCCAGGATGATGAGTTGTTGTAAAGTATTTTGAGATCAAAAAAGTGAAATAATTTCAGTCGTAGTACATGATTTTTATTCTTGAAATGCCCTATTATGGGTAGGAAGTGCATTAAATGATGATCGATTATGCCTTGGCAGGAGTATTTCCCAATATTGAAGATGCATGCGATTCACTCTCGCAAAGATGGATGGATACTTATTCCGATTTGTAATCAATTACAAAACATTACATAACTACCACAATCATATGCTCTGAAGAGATTGCAATAGAGTCTGCACACCTTCCTGGCTAATATTTTGCATTTTCGCTGTTACCCAACTGAAATTGTATTATCACAGCATCTTTGCACACATGTCTTATGCAAATGTGTCTATTTTAGAGCAAAAATTGACAGTTTCTGCAGGCGTATGGTATGGAAACCATGTTTTACCTTTAAGTCACAGAGAAAGTATCATGTATATTTCATGTGATCTCTTTATTGATTAAGTTATTGTGAATGTCATGTATAAGAGAAGTATAGATGCAGGTCTTTCGTGAGGAATTTGTGAATGTGTGTATTTGTGTTATCAAAGTTGTAATTTTTTATTTACTCCCACAACACTGTGCAATAGGGAATTCGTAGAGTGTTCACATTGTCCCTGTGTTTGCTTTGAGGGGAAGATGTTGAAATCTTTTAAAGTTTTTACAGTGAAAATGGAAAAGATCCTGTCTATAGGTAACAGTCATCAACAATAGAGGATACATTTTTGAGTTCACTTTTTCAAAAATTGTTATCGTTATCATTTATTGCTACATCAGCCCTGTCTTGTCTATCCTGTGCATACCACAACATGAAATGTAAGGTTTTCTTCTTTTTTTTTTACCTGACTAATTTGAAACAGCTTATCGTGGTGGAGATAATGGTCCATTGCTCTTCTTGGAGCATATCGGTGTCAAGAGCATCCATCTCAAAAGTTGATGTTTTTGTGACTAACAACTAGATATCCATTTGTATTCACCATTGCCTTCACAGAAGGGTTATTCATTCGTTTTTTATGCCTCCGCCACGAAGTGTCGCCGGAGGCATTATTCTTTTTTATATTTTCAAGAAGGGCTTTTGTCCCTTTCTTCATTAGACCAAAAACCTCCATTATTCACTTTTGTGAGAAATGGGAGTTAGGTTTGTGTGTGATTTTCTTTTTAAACCACAGATCTTGGTAGATATTGAGTATCCATACATTATCACAGCAAAGAGTACACTATGAGATTTGCAAGAACTGTGAAGCCGGTTGCTTGTAAAGACTGGATGTGCCAATCATTAACCCTCTGAGGAAATCACACTATGGCAGATTCAATGGGTTAAAGAGAAATGAAACCCAACTTAATAGTAAACATGTGGATTAACTGAATGTAGCAATATTAGTAGAACACAACAGCAAAAAATTGGACAGTCATGTCAAAAGTTATGAATTTTAAAGTTTTGGTATACAGCCATTGCTACATGTGAAAGAGTACCACAGTTTGTGATGTCATTTATGTGCAATGATATAAAGAAAATATAGAGGGAGTTTCGCAGAATTTCACTTTTTACGAAAAGTAAACATTCCCTCAACTCATCAGTGACATGTTCAGTTCTTTATGCTAGAAAAGTGAAAATATGTTGAACTTGACTTGCTGCATTCCCTCAATTTACATACATGTATTTGGGTTTCATTCTCCTTTAATACCACAAGAAACAGTAAATAGATTATGTCAGGTTTCTGTCACTCCATACTAAACCTGTTCCATATGGGAACCTTGTGACCTGTTTATTAAGTCTATGGGGATTTCAGAATTCAGTATGAAAAGGGTTAACATGACAACGAGCTTTGTATGCTGAAACAAATGGCAGATGAACGAAATTTTTAAGCAGGTGCTATATGTCACATGACTTGGGTTGAGAAACCTGGTGTATCAAATCTGTATGCTGGTTATCAATAAACAATAACATGCATTTGTCAGCAACATTATTTATAACCAACAACACATTGATATTGTTCTCGCCGATTATCATCCTGTTACCTGGACACACTTGGTCTCAGTCATTTCCTCCAGTGGGTCTGTTGGAAATAACTGTCTCTGGAAATGTTTGAGTTTGTATCTGTCACTTTATGGCACTTTTCATAAAAAGTACTTTTATGCACCCGTAGGAAGTGGCGGAATCATTTGTGGTGCTGGTGAGGAGGTACTTTCCTGCCCAACTCTTGTGATTATTGACATTCTCTCAAAGGTTACCGTTTTAATAAACAGACATGGATTGCATGAACTGAACCTCTTGTAGTTTACCCATATTTTTCTGTGCTTACGACTATCTACAAAGTTGCAGATTGAACAGTCGAAGAATGGGAAACCTGAGTTTCAGCCCAGTTGTACATTGAGATAGTGAAGCTGTTAAGCTTGTTTATTCGATTTGTAGCCACTTACTACATTGCAACGTACGCAAACAAATCCAACAGAGTTCAAATGAGTTTGTTTGTTCACTCGAGCATATACTCTAATTTGCTCCCTTTACAGTTAATTAATGTACACACTTCAAATTATCAAGTATTATGTGACTTAATTCTGTGGCGGGACTAAAACTTGACTTGCAGTGAGCCTCCTGGAGAAACGAGCGAGTCAGCTTTTGCATCCCATGACGCGACCAGTATGGACGTTGGTCAGCAGCTAACTGACCCAATGGCACAATTAACAAACCGCGCAAAAACGTGCAAGATGACAACTTTTCACTCATTGCGCATGTCCCCATGGTGTTCTTAAACTACAAATGAAACAAACTCTAACACAAACCACAGACCACAAACCGCATGCACTGGTGCATTCCTGGAGGTAATAAACAGTCTGGGGCAATGAACATGAGGTTTCTAAGCTAGTTCTGTCATCGTCATCGTCTGGAATCCTGCCTATCGGTCGTTGGTTTACAAGGTTGGCAACCCCCAGTAGGTATGTGCACAGCTCAAACGGTGTCAAGATGTGCTCCCCAATTGCATTCATGAGAGCGTACCTTTGTACTTGCAGCTTTCAACCAATGACTCTGCACTGCCATTCTAATGGGGGGGGGGGGGGGGCAGCAAATGTCATGAATGTCCACTCTGTGCCTTTCTCAGCATAGAATTCTCATAGTTTCTCTTTGGACCAGCCCCATACCATGTCTCGTAGTTCACGCTGTGTACCAATGAACTGAGTTCCATTATCACATAGGAATTTTCCTGGCTGGCCCCTTACAGCGAAGAATCATCGAAGTACTTGCAGGAATTCCATCATCGCACGGTCAGCAGCAAGCTCAAGGTGGACAGTCCTTGAGTTCATGCATGTGAACAGCATGCCATAGTTTTGGCAGTCTTGTTACGTCCTATCTTCATTTGCAAGGGCCCAAAATAGTCACATGCTGTGTAGTGAAATGGCGGTGAATGTGGAGATAGCCTCTCTCTAGGCAACTCTGCCATTTCCTGGGTCTCGGTCTTGTGGTCGAAAGCTCGGCAGACTGTACATCTGAACTTTACGGTCTTTGCCAAATTATGTCCTTTCAGTATCCAGTACCTGCGTCGTGCCTTTGCAGTCGTTACTGCCACTCCATTGCGACTGCTCTTGTGAAGATGCCGCGTAATCAGGGTCGATATCCAATGTTCTTGTGGAAGTACAGCTGGATGCTTCATTTCAAATGACATTTCAGCCTTGTCTACTCTGCCCCCTGCTCTCCTCTGATTATACCTATTTTGTCTGTGTATGGGGTGAGGGTCTTTAATTCTCCCTTGTCGACTCTGGCTTTTAATGACTTCTGGGCTTTCTAGATCAAGATATTCTCTTCCTTCTGCTCTCCCTTCAACTTTCTTAGGAACCTCAGAACATATGTCAGCTGTATCAATTTTCTCCAGCTGGAGAATTTGGTACAGTCCATGACATCCTCTTCTGGCTAGGTGATGTTTAGAACCCACTGCTCTTTCCTTCTTTCCTTCTCCATATCGGGCATCTTTTCCTCTACCTTTACTTCTTCAGGCCATTCTGACTTTGGCTCACGTAGGAAGTCGGGTCCTTGCTGCCATCTGGCATTCAACTGATCTGAATTTAGCCCTCTCGACAGGTCATCTGCTACGTTCACTTCTCAGCGGATATGACACCCTTTACTTGGATCAGTGGCAGTCTGGATTTCTCCAACTCTGACAGCGACAAACATCTTGTAATTCCTGGCCTTGCTCTTTATCCACGATATTGTTATCATACTGTCAGATAACATCAGTCATGTCCATTGACATCACAGTTCGGATTGCTGTATACAACCTGCCTGCAAGTACCGCTGCTTGTAGCGCAAGCTGTGGGACAGTCAACTGTTTCAGCGGTGCCACTCAGAACTTTTCTGTCACGAACTGTGCTTTGTACTTCCCTTCGTCTACCTCCCACCTGACATACACACATGCTCTACATGCCTCCATGGATGCATCACAAAAGATGCAAAGTGTTGGCTTACCTCTGATATTAGCTGGTGTCAGGCATCTCTCAAATTGGACATTTGTCAGCTTTTCCATTTCTTGGAATAACTTTCTCCATTCAGCCTGACTTTCCTCTGACATCTTTTCATCATCCCAGTTCAAGCCTTCCTCCCATAGCCTCTGCAATCCAATCTTAGCTCATATCACTAGAGAGGTTGCAAATCCAATTGGAGCGAAGATATGAGCAACTTGGCTAAGGATGCTCCTCTTCGTCATCTAGATTGATTGAATATTGCATCCTCATTCATTTTGACTTTGTATGAGGATGTGTCTGAGTCGTTTTCTTCCCATACCACACCCAAGACTTTTTCATCAGTGATTGTCTCTAGCAATTTGGGCTTTTCATCCTTCTGATGTTCTCTGGAGAGCTCCTTGTTTGACCTCCATCCCTTTACTTTGAACCCTCCATCAGCCAGTACTTTATTGATGCTTCTGCTCAGCTCCTCTGCCTCAGTCACTGTCGGCATTGATGCACAGATGTCATCCATGTAAATATCATGCATGATGGTCGATGCTGCTTTCGGATACATCTTAGCCCCTTCCTGGGCTGTCTTCCGCAATGCCGTCTGTGCCATAGCTTGGGTTGGCTTATAACCGAAAGTGATGACTCTCATGACATAGACAACTGGCTTCTTATCAGGGTTCAGATTCCTACACAGAAAGCGATGGACATTTTGGTCCTTTGCAGGTATCATCACTCTGTGGTACATCTTGGATATATCTGCGCAGAATGCCACCTCGTGTTCCCTGAATCTCATCAGTACACCAAACAGTCGATTCAGCAGACTGGGACCCTTCATCCAATAGTCATTTAGCAAGTGTCCCTGGTAGGAGGCAGATGAGTTGAATACAGTTTGGATGAGGGTACTCTTCTTTTTTTTCTGGTCGAACGACCACATGATGCAAAATGTAATGCACTGGACATTCATACGATCATACTTCATCCTGTGACAGCTTTCTGGCAAAATTCATTTCGACCATCTCCTTGATCTGTCTGTCGTATGCCTCTGCATGATTGGGATTTTTTTGCCAGTTTCCTCTCTGTAGCATGTAGCATCCTGTCAGCCTTGCTCTTGTTATCCGGTAGAAGATCCGGCTCCTTTTGCCATGGATAGGGAACGAGCCACTGCTTTCCAACCTTCTGACAGGAATCACTGATCAGCTTACCCTCTTCTATTTCGTGTCTGCCAAGTCCGTCCGGTTGGCACTGGTTTGGACCGTGACAAACTCCCATCGACTCTGTTGTCCAGAAATCTTTCAGGTTCGTGGTATTGGTAAGCATCACATTCTATACTATGCTTTTGGTAGCCTGATGATGTGGTCAGCTCCAAATACCCCCCATCCCAGGGGGATGTATATCTTGCTTCCAAGTTCCTTTCTGTCTGGTTTCTCCTGTATGCAGCTTCGCATTATCAATTCCAACCAGGACATCATTAAAATTGATCCGCTGCTACGATGTAGACATTTCTGTCCCAGGTTGAACGCCTTGCACAAATCATCTCTCTGGACTTCCACTATGTTGTCATTGATGCAATCCAGACCAATAGCCAACACTCTGTATACTCTGTTGTCATCGAGAGATCACAGTCCTATTTGGTAGATCTTTGTCTGGACCTCTTCGGCAATGCATCCAACTTTAGTGATGTTGATGGATATTGGCTTTCCTTTTAACCCTAGGTTCTCTGCAACCAATCGTTTGACAAGGCTAATCTGTGCACCCGAATCCAGTAAACAGTTGACTGAGTAGCTCTGGTCCTTGGAACCCACCATAGTAACTTTCACAACTGGCAGAAGGGCTGTTCTACCTGAAACACTTGCCACAATCTCACAGGTTGTTTCTCTGTGCAGCAAAGGATGGTGAAAGGATGTGCACTGTTCTCCGTTCAATTTCTCTGTACACCTCTTTCTTCACTTACAAGTTTTCAGGTTGTAGTCCCTGCCTGCTCTCTTCAGGCAACTGTAACATGCATGATTGTCTTTCATCATTTGGGACCTTTCAGGCTGACTCTTTGAGAGGAGCTTCTTACACTGGTCCACCCAGTGTTCAGAGGGTTTTGCAAGTCCAGCATTTGAAGTCGGTCTGTTTACCTGACTTGTCCTCCTCAGATATATGGCTAACTGAAGCTTGCAATCGTCTGTCTTTCTGTTGAGTGGCTTTGCCTTGGCAGTCCTCCTCTTGATCTTGAGGTCCTTCTCCTTCAGTTCTGAACTCATGGCTGATCGTATGAATGCAGTGTTCCCTCCGTCTCCTTTTCCAAGTCAGCAAGAAATCAAATGCGATGAATAGTTGAAGAATGGGAAACCCGAGTTTCTGCCCAGCCGTGAATTGAGATAGTGAAGCTTTGAAGCTTTTTTTTTCGATCGGTTGCCACTAACTACGTTGCGACTTACACAAACAAATCCAACAGAAGTCAAATGAGTTCGTTAATTCACTCGAGCAAACTCCAATTTGCTTCCTTTTCAGTTAATTAATGTACACGTCGAATTATCAAGTATTATGCGACTCACTTCTGTGGCGGGACAAAAACTTGACTTGCAATGAGCCTTCTGGGGAAATGGGCGAGTCAGCGTTTGCATCCCATGATGCAACAAGTCTTGATGGTGGTCAGCAGCTAACTGGCCAAATGGCACAATTAGAAACCACACGAAAACGTGACAGATGACAACTTTCACTCATTGTGCATGTCCCCCATGGTGTTCTTAAACTACAAATGAAACAAACTCAAGCACAAATTTTACCTGACCAGTAAACCACTTCGCTCCACGAAGGAATCATTCTTGGTGCCAGTGAGGAGGTACTTTCCTATCCAACTCTTGTGACCATTGACATTCTTTGAAAGGTTACCGTTTGAATAAACAGACATGGATTTCATGAACTGAACCTCTTGTAGTTTACCCATATTTTTTGGTGCTTACAACTATCTACAAAGTTACAGATGTTCCTTTCAGGTTATCAAATCACATGAATGTATTTATGAAAAGGAATTAAAACCTAGAAATATGCTGATCATAAAAGTGTGAGAAAAAGAAAGAAGACACCACAAAACACAAAATGTGGATGTTGCAACGTGGAGGCAAGTTCAAGAATGGTGGAGAGGGGAAATGTGTTAATGGTATGTTTGTGTGTTCTTGAGAGAGAGGGAGAGACTATTACAATATGTAGGTTGATACATCAAAAGATATATAAATTTGAAAATATTCGTGCCTCATGAAGTATATGCAGTAGATATCTACAGTATGTCCAAAAAGAAAAATACAATAGGAGTTTTGCATTGATAACACCCAATATGATTAAACCATCTAAATGCTACTTCGGGGTCTTAAAATATAACACCTTAGCTCTATTTTGCAGAAAACCCCATTCAATTCGGGTAAGCGGTCACGGAGAAATGTTGATTGTTGTAAAGCACATCACGAGTCTGATTCTTTGAAGTTTAGAACTTGGATGCTCTTGGAACTGTAAATAATGTGTAAACACAATAGACAGAACTTGGAGGGAAGGGATTCCTGACATGCTCTACAAAAATCCTCATTTCTCTTTGACCGCTGAAGCATACTGAATGGGGTTTTCTGTAAGATGTGGGCAATGAGTTATACATGAAGTTTCGCACCCTGAAATTGTGTTTGGATTGATCCACTATTTTTAAAGTTATCGTTGCAGAGGGTACCGTTGTAATTTTTTGGGGGATATACGGTATATCTATCTATCTATCTATGTGTGTGTGGGTGTGTGTGTGTGTGTGTATATATATATATATATAATATAAAACAGTATATATATATATATACATATATATATATATATATAATATAAAACAGTATATATATATATATACATACATATATATATATATATATATATATATATATATATATATATATATATATATATATATATATATAAATATATATATATATATATATATATAAGTATTGAAACAAGTTCACGCAGTTGACTGCAGGTTCATCCGTATTGCAATAAATACGGATGAACCTGCAGTCAACTGCGTGAACTTGTTTCAATACTTCTGTCTAAAGCTCTTCCTTTGAGGATATTGAGCAGTCTTCATAGTACGATAGAATCACCAAGTGTGCGTATATATAATATATATATATATATATATATATATATATATATATATATATATATATGTGTATATATAATCTGTGCAGCCTGCCACTTTGCTTTTGTCTTTTAACCACAGTAAGATATGACATGTATTGCAGCTGTTACATGGATGATGATATGAAAGACTTCCCAAAATTCATATTCTCTCTTCATGATGCATTAGAACAAAGCAACATGCAAGAAGCCAAAATATGCAAGAACAAAAATGACAATAATAAATGTGTTTCACTGCTGATTTTCCCAAATCACTTTTGGTCTTTATTGTTACCTTAATATCAGGTTACAAAAATGTATCCAGGGAAAAATAATTAAGGAAACACAGCCTTTTCATCAAAAATAAACTATTAATTTCCCAGAAATGAACCTTCCTAATTCCTGCACAAGGTTACTTGTTGGTCTTTTGCACATTAACTTATCAAGTTGTAACTGTAATAAATCTGACATTCACTTGTGATTCCAAGTCATAAATGAATTTGTTTGATATGTCAGAAATCATACAAATTGCTCAGGTAGAGCAAGAAAACGTGTCCTTTTTGGGGGTCTTCTTTTTTAGCAAAATGCTTCAACAAAACTTCTGTGAAGTTGACACATGCACATCCAGTTCATGTAATTAAAATCAAGAAATTATTGCACTTTTGTGACTGTCGGTATTGAGGGGACTACATAACATGCATTTATGTGGTCATTCTACTGTATCCAACGTTCTTTGTAACTCCCTTGCAGGAATCATTAAATAGAAAGGACCTTGCATGTTCATTTATTTTCTCATATAAGGCAACACATCTAGGAAGTATGAGAGGGGATGAGAAAGATATTACAATTTCCAGACAACTAAAACTTACATCGTCTTCGAAAGACTGCTTTCTATGGATCCAATAAACATGACAAATATTTTTTTTTTTTTGAGAATTAGCATTAGTTTTTAGGAATACCAGCCACAGTTTGATAGAATTAACAATTCATCACTTTCTACACCTTATGTCAGAAATTGTAAAGGCAGCACTAGTGTATCTCTGGTAAGAATTCTCATTAACAGACATGTCATTTCTTTCAATGAATTCATATATGCAAATATTGTATACCGGTAGATATTTATGACATTTATTACTAAAGCTTCAATAAAATGACATGATACATGCATATAACTTATCCCAGCACAACACGTGGATATGACTATAATACTGAGTGTATTTATATCAAATATGCACCTCTTTCTGTGAAGCCTTCACGTCAATAAATTTACAGTGTAAAGCTCAAGTTGACCTACCGGACAGAAATAAATCTCTGACTGCTCATTAAAGCAAGTGTTCATTAAATAAACGTTGCATATCTTTTTGAAATTGACACTTTCAGAGCAAAATACAGTACATTCACATATTTTAAGAACTGCTCTTTTTTCCTTCCCAATAGTAATGTCTATTCTGCAATATATTCACTTTAATAAAAAGAGTGGACAACATAATCTTCAGAAAATAAAATCAGGAATACAGTTGTACAATGTCTGCTACCAATTTTAGAAGGAAAACAAAACCACCTTCATTTAAATTTCAATGATAACTTAAGATAATACCTGACTGGCAACACACTCTTTTGTTTTGAAAGACATTCAAAAAATGCAAAAACAATCTTGAGAAGTTACATACTTTGACTGGAAAGGCCTTCAAGTTAAAACATAATGCAATGTTCCATCTCAAGCAAAGTAACGATCAATACAATGCAGTACCATTACTGATATCAATGAGCTTTGCATTGGCCAAAGCATGAATTGACATTGTTGGGTTGAACCTACAGTTAACACTGAAGTGCTAAGAAATTGTTGTGCCAATTGAAAGGAAAGTCAACAGGCATTCATACTGTCCAGTCGCCTACAAACGATTATCTTAGAAGTCAGGAAAATAAGCCGGTGACTACGGTCAAGTTGAGAGTTATATGCAGAAATCAAAAACAAACAAACAAACAATGATAAGAAAGGCAGAAATTAAGGAAGATGAAATAAGATAACTGAGAGTGATTATTTGAAGATACAGAAGAAGAAAATAGAGAGAAAATGTTTTGGTAATATAAAGCTACAGAATCATACGAATCACTTTCAATTTGCATCAAATCTGCAATACAGTGTATTATATTCTGTGAATTTTTGCTTTGCTTGACCATTCACTTAAACAGGAGTTTGTGCTCAGGACGAGACTGCAAGACTGACAAGTATAGGCATTAGTACTTGCACATTGTTTCCAAACAAACGTCTCAATACGATGTATAATGAAAAACTTGCTATGTGACTTTAAATACAATAAATATAACAAGTATCATTTTGCAAATTGGACACTATCTAGAGAAGTCCCTTCATCAACTGATCACTGAGGCAGTGACACCCCTTAAAGTTCGTTGCAGCCATCTTACAAGTGCCGTGCACGTCAACCACAGGTAGAACTCGTACGCTGATATCTGTAGGAGCTTGCAGTCTCGTCGGAACCGCACTGTAAACCGTCCCCACCAACTGGTGTGCTGCAGCAGCTCGTGCTGGGCAACGGCCCTCACGCAGCACCGTGACATATTGATGAAAGAGCTGGCATTTTCGCTGCTACCAAGGGCGTACTCTATACTGCGCAGGAGGTCATTGGTCTTGAGGAGCAGCAGCATCTGGCGAGGGACTTTGTTCAGGAGCTGAGTGATCTCTGTGATGTACATGGCTGCATGCTCCCTAACTTCGCGATCCTGGTCAATAGCAAGACGGAACAAAACAAAACGTGAAATCTTGTGAAGCTCAAGAGACTGCTGTGTGCATAAAAATGCATTTTCCCCTCTCTTGATAAAATATTATGAAAGATTGAAGGGGAGGAGGGAAGTGCCAGGAGGATGCCCTACTTCTCTTCCGTTCTTTCTTTTTTTAAGAGTGATACAAGGAAATGTAGAAATTACGCGGTGCGTAATATATGTCCCCGCCGGAAGTAGCATTTAGTAGCAAAATGTACAATATAGGTAAAAAGATCAAGGTCAAAGGTCAAAGAAGTCAAAGGTCAAAATTCTATGTAGAAGTTTTGAAGCCCTCACCTAGTGCCATCACATAAAGCAAACGGAATCGAAATCGGGTTAGAAATGGCGAAGGAGTAGCATTTTGTAGCCAATGTACAATAAAGGTAAAAAATCAAGATCAAAGGTCAAAGAAGTCAAAGGTCAAAATTCTGTGTAGAAGTTTTGAAGCCCTCACCTAGTGCCATCACATAAAGCAAACGGAATCGAAATCGGGTTAGAAATGGCAAAGGAGTAGCATTTGGTAGCAAAATGTACAATACAGGTCAAAATCAAGGTCAGAGGTCAAAGAAGGCAAAGGTCAAAATTCTGTGTAGAAGTTTTGAAGCCCTCACCTAGTGCCATCACTTAAAGCAAACGGAATTGAAATCGGGTTACAAATGACGAAGGAGTAGCATTTTGTAGCAAAATGTACAATATAGGTCAAAAATCAAGGTCAAAGGTCAAAGAAGTCAAAGGTCAAAATTCTGTGTAGAAGTTTTGAAGCCCTCACCTAGTGCCATCACATAGACAAACGGAATCGAAATCGGGTTAGAAATGGCGAAGGAGCAGCATTTTGTAGGCAATGTACAATATAGGTCAAAAATCAAGGTCAAAGGTCAAAGAAGTCAAAGGTCAAAATTCTGTGTAGAAGTTTTGAAGCCCTCACCTAGTGCCATCATATAAAGCAAACGGAATCAAAATTGGGTTGGAAATGGCGAAGGAGTAGCATTTTGAAGCAAAATGTACAATATAGGTCAAAGGTCAAGGTCAAAGGTCACAACTGAAATTCTGTATACAAGTTTCACAGCTCCCATGTAGTGCTATCATATAAAGCAAACAGAATCAAAATCGGGTTAGAAATGGCGAAGGAGTAGCATTTTGAACATTTTGATCACACACAGACGCACGGACGGACGGACAGACGGACAGACGGACAGACGGACACACACACGTACGGAGCCCGTTTCATAGTCCCCTGCTCGAACTCGTTCGGCGGGGACAATTAAGAATGTCTATCGATGACATATCATATTATGTCAGTCTCCAAACTTGAACACCTACCCAAGGATGGCAGAGCAGTGTGAAAGTTAAAATCAACCACACACATGCAACAAGAAGACATTGATGGAAACTGTATACAAGAATATATGCAATAAACAAATGAATACACTTTCATGTCAACTTAAAATGCTGAAGAAAACTGACACTAACCTTCTCTTTTTTAAAATGGCATTATGCACTTTATTCCTGTACCAACAATAATGCTGCAATAAAGATTATCAATTAGATTACTGATGAATCAGAGTGACGAGATATAGAATGTATACAGCCATTGCCAAATGTACAGATGCATGGCTGAATGGACATAGATACAGTCTGCAACAATATATTCAGACTGTCACACTGTATTTCCTGGCACTTGGCTTACTGAACATCTGCACTGCAATGTACACCATCTTCACTTCCTAAGCAGTATTCCTTGCCTCCTACCACCAATTTTGTAGCAAGGGTTATATAGCATAGATACAGTGTCTTGCATAGTGGTAGTGCCACTATGGTCACTCCTTGAACCTTGGGCCAGCATACTGCGTGTTCCACACACAAACCACACGACTTCAACGATATCCAAACTTCCAAACTTTTTTTTTGTGATTAACATGTGGGAAATCTATGTCAAATTTACAACACATGAGTAAAGTAAAGTAGAGCTGTGTGACATCTCAAACCAATTTGAAATTTCCACACACCTCCTCTTCCGTTCTCTGTTGTTTGTCAATGCCGACAGCTAGCGCCTCCCATGATCTTGCCGTCAACATACAGGCAAATATCCCGTACATGTCCCCGGCACCCAGTGCCTTGCTATAGCGCTTGATGCCTTCCAAGTCAGCTGCTATGATGGACTGCCACAGGTGAGAATAATCCAGCCGAAAGTCATCCGTAAGCGTCTGAAAAAATGAATTTTACAGGAAAACCAAAGGTTTGCAACACCTGACATAGCAACACCAACCAATGTTCTCTCACTAATTGCAGTAATTAAAAAAACATGTCATTTCCACGAACACAATCTTTGTTGATCTTAACAGTATTTTTTTCTTGAAATTAAGCTGTTCCTTTGCCTTATAATCTAGCTAAAAATATAGTCTATTCATTTGCCCTACAATGCATCAAGAACATATAAACTTTGGTGAAAGAGAGTTTTTTTGTTTTTTTTTTAGTTTGCACCAGACAGTGAAACTCCAGAATTTGAGGCAACAGGCATAACACACTATGCGATTGCTTTGTCATACTAAATCCAAGAGCAGTCTTGTGCGAAAGGGTAACACATTCTACCGCTACTCTTCCACTTTGTAATGATAATCTAGAAGAGATGCAGTAAATGTGGCAATCATATGGTCACTGCTGGTCAATTCCCACATGCACATGATAAGGAGAGACCACATAATACTAGCTGACCAGTGTCCAGCATACCTGATATAAGCCATGGTCGAGAAGTACGATCTCCACTTCCATCTTGTCATTGTGCCTCACAAGGACATTGCCAGGATGGGGGTCACAGTGGACATACCCGTGGACGAAAATCATTTCGCTGTACATTTTGCCCAAATTTTGTGTAATCTACAAGGGGAGAGAGAGAAAATAGGAGAAAAGAAAACATGTAACCCGCAAATATGGAAATAAGCTCCTTCACATATCTACAGGCTCATCCTGCAAAAAAAGAAAAAAAAATGCAACATGTTAGTGGTTAAATGCAGCAGCTCAAACTCATGTGTAAATATGACAGCCTATATCGCAAGTGATATATAGTTGTACAGAGAACTCCCGTTGAAAACGAACATGATTATAACGAAATTCTGGTTGTAATAAAATAAAAATTCAGGCTGCATCATTATCAACTCTATGTGTTTCATTGTTTATTTCAGTGTTTGGTTATAATGAAATTTTGATATAATGAAAGAAATCTGCCAGTCCTGAGGACTTCGTTATAACGAGTGTCCACTTAGTCGATACTCTTATGAAGTCATTAATTTACAAGCATAATTCACTGCCTGTGATTCCTTCTAATGCATGTTTATCACTGCACTATGAAACTTCAATCATAAGTTGGCCCATTCAGGGAGATATAGAGACAATGAATACCAGACACAACTAGAATGGTTCGATTATAGATATTTGAGCAAATTTTTTAAAATCATTTAAATTGATATAAATTCAATTTTAGCATGGCGTATGGACATGAATTAGGAATGTGCAATTGTTGTTCAAATCCTGGAACCAAGTGGAATTTTTTATCCAACATTCCAAAGCACAAATACTCTAAAATATTTTTTGACAGATATTTCCTTCAAACAACTCTGCCATAAGACAGGGCTGCACACAAATCCATTTTTTTTTTTCTACTGGTCCAAGCTGTCTGTTGGACCAATTTTATCATGTTTTACTGGTCCATTCCTGAAAAAGTTACTAGTCCGACAGTGATTTTTACTGGTCAGGGACCATCAGACCAGTGCCAGTGTGCAGCAGCGCATAAGAGCACATCTCCATATGTATGTCACACTCTGTGACCACAGAACTTACCTCATTCACATTGATGCCCATCTGGTCCATGAACTGCTTGCTGTCCACCTTGCCACCATCACAATATTCCATCATCAGCACCCTGGGGGAAGAATGCTGCCAGTAAACCTTTGGCACCTGAATTGGGATGACAATGCATTGGGACCAGCGAAATGAAGGTTAACAAAAGATTTTGAATCGGGAGAATAACTTAAAGTACATAATATATAATTTCAGGGGAACTTTTGTAGAAGGCACTAACTCTTTGACACACAAAAGACTAAGTGTCAAAAGGCATAATTATGATATGCATAATCTTGTTTTTCATTATTATTATATTATTCCATGCACAGCTGATTATCTTTGTTTTACAGATCACCAGTTATAATACTTTTGTTTTCAAAAGCACTCTCTTCAAGATAATACCAAGTCCTTTCATTCACTCATCATACCATATCCCTTTAAAGAAAGTTTCAGTTATTTGTAATTAAACAATTATGTTTAAGTGAGAATTGAAAGAAAACAAACCAACAATCAAACTTGGGTGGGAATTTACATGCAAGGACAAGAACCATTGTGCCTGCTGTCATCATTCATCATATCACCTTCAAAAACTTGAAGTGTTGCAGCATTTTGGCAACCTTTTCTGCATTCTTGCCCTCTTTGTGAAAGTCCAGCTCTAATGGCAGTTTCTCCCGCATTTCCTCCGCCAGCCAAAGAAACTCAAACTCTGGGAAGATCCTTGCCACAGCATTGAGAAGAAACTGCAAAATGATTACCAATGAATAAAGTCAAATTGATTAGATTTGCCTATCTCTTACCATCTCTTTTTAAGTGGGTCAGAGAAGGTAGCCACACACATACACATGCATAAAAATTCATTCAATGCTCAATATGGACTGTTGAGCATATAGTCAATATATATATATATATATATACAGTGGAAACTCGATATAACGAGATGGTCGGGACCGAGTCATTTTCCTCGTTATAGCCGATATCTCGTTATATCAGTAGGCATAAAAGAAGGCATAACATAAAGACATTAATTTGCACATGTGGGACTACCCATCATATTTCAATCAATACTGATAACTTGATATTGTGTGTGAGGGAATTACTCACCTTTATGGGTAAGAAGATGTTTTTCGCCAAGGAAATCCATTATCAAGTCACGAATGTGTTTCTTATTAATTGTAGATGTTTGAATTTGTAAATTTATAAAGCTTGCGATTGTATCAAGATCGTATGTGGATTGGTATGTGGTTATCGTATGGGTGTGTGTTGTATGGAAGCTTGAATATGGGCTGCACAACGTTGTGTGTGTATGTGACACATTCTGTATGTACATTATGACTGCGTGTGTGTGAAGATGGGGAATTCCCTATGTAGAAAGCCAATCACAGCATCAGATTGTCTCATTCCTGCTAAACGTCATGATGATGTCATGCATACATTATGGCCGTCCCACCACATTTTCTGCATGTATCAGTGTGCGCGCACACACACACTTACACGTACAACATGCAGTGCTAGCTGGAGTGCACTGACTAGTGTACAAGACTGTTTTTGGCGCATCAAGCTTTACAATCTCGGAAGATGATAGCACAGGCGAAGTAAAGCTTTACCGAAGGCATTTTGCTTTACCTCGCTATAGCAGGTTTGATTGGCTATGTTTTTCTTTGTTTGGAAGTCACAAAATTTATCTCGTTATAGCAGTTATTTCGTTACAGCCGATCTCGCTATAAGAGTAGCATTTTACATAGACTTGTGTGGAAGGAAATTTGGGACCTGGAAAATTTCCTCGTTATAACCGATATCTCGTTATAGCAGTGTTCGTTATACCGAGTTTCCCCTGTATATATATATATACAGGGCTCGACACTAACGGTGGCCCAGGGCCACCAAAAATGCACATCGGGCCACCAAAATTTCAGAAATGATGCATTTGGTGGCCATCAAAAAAGGTAGGATGTTTGCCTTTGGGCCACCAAAAATAAAAGTTAGTGTGGAGCCCTGATATGTATATATATATATATAATATATATATATCTATTAATTGAATGCACAAACATTTTTGACAGTATTGGCACAACTGATCGCTACTTACGCCTTAACTCCGCAAGGAACAGTTGGGTACAGTTTGGTATCAGGGTGAAAATCTTTTTGATTTGGTGCCACACTTTCGTGAGAGCAAACTTTCTTCCTACCTTACATAGAACAGGTTGCATGAAAGCCAATACAAAATAATATTATACAGTAACAAATAGCATAATAAAGTAGCTTAACTGCATCCAGTGACATTGGGAGCATTGAAAGATCTGCTAAATTTTGCTTTTTGCCCTAACAGAGTGACTGGTCAAAGGAGTCAATCACATACCTCGACCGTTTGCATATCCACCTCTGAGTAGGCCTTGACATTTGGGTGCTGGACTTTGACGGCTACTGGGGTTCCATCTTTCAAGACTGCCTTGTGGACCTGAGCCAATGAGGCAGTTCCAACAGGCTCTGGGGAAAACTCGTTGAACACATCACCAACCTAATGATGTGAAATAGAGCACAACAACAACTTGACTATAGTTGCTAAATCACTGACAAAAAGACAACAAACACATGATTTTTAAACTATTTGTGACCCGCCACAACGGTTTCAGGCAAAAGTCGCAAGAGCAAATTCCCTCCTAGGCGGGGTACAAAGATTTTGACCATTATTTTTGTCAATTTCGGTTTTTTGCAGAAATCGAATCTTTGATATGTTTTCTACATCTACACTAAATTTCATAGCATAAGACTAAGTTTTTCCTATCGAAAATGGAATTTTAAGCACCCTATGTTGGATCGCACTCGTCAGTTTCGAGCTTCTTTCGAACGCCGCGCCAATATCCCCAGTGTTGCTACGGCGCAGGGTCTGCATGCGATTGGCTGGTGCGTCGCATACATTTACATAATTCGGCTTTCGGAGACACCAGTTGCAGCGTTTGGGGAATGCTTTGTCCACGCCTGCACGATTACATGCTCCATTGTTCTTGCTATAGTGGCTTATATACGCTCGCTCTGATGTAGTGCGTGCTCTTCGTTTGGTTTTCTATCCAAACTATTCTAACGCAATGTTCGACAATGGAAGTGAAACAAAAACCATGTAGCATGACATAATCGTGTGAAAAGAAAACTAAATAATATTCTCAAATTTGTATACTTGTACATGTCGTAAAAATTATGACAGCAGACTGACTCAATGGAAGGTAGATAAGAGGAAAGGAGCAGTCATATGTGACCAATTACATTCAAATACTACACGTCAAGATCGCATCAAACTAACGAGTCGTGTTTGTTTGTTTTAATTTAATTAGCACCACCAAACAAAGCAACATATATGCATGTCTTGTAAAGGCAAAACAAACAGGAAGCGTGACCCTTGCCAGCACTAGCAATTTTCTGCCTTCAAATGGGTCGCCAATGATAAAGACAAATCAACCACAATGAAAACGCGATGTACATGTGTGGATTCGCCACCGCTCCTGTTACATGCACACAGTCGTGGCGTGTGGATGCCACTGCGTAATGCGTGCACCATACACGTCATGTACATGTACACTATACATGCAATTATCGTATTCCCCATCTTGAAAGACGTACTGGTAAACAAACCCGAGCAAAACGCATTGTTTTTCGGCTCCATACGCTGAGCTCCGAGGAAGGTGCCCGGGAAATTTGACTCTCTCAGTGAGCCAATCAGAAGGCGATGTGGTTGCTAAAGGCGGGGCTTAACATCGATTGGCACCATCATACGGATGGGTGATTTTCCCCTCGCATCGCCTCTCGGACATTGTCTTTGAGAAAGAGGTGAATCTTCAAAGCCTGTTTTCTCGCAATTTTGTCAGGCTAACAACTTAAAAAGTGCATTTTATTTCTCTTTCTATGCCCACTTATGGTGCCGAAGAATACAAGTGTTTTATATCAATGCAAAGCTTAGGAAATGGGCAATGTGATTCAGTGAAAAAATGAATTTTCAAAATTCCCGACTTTTGCCTGAAACCGTTGTCGCCGGTCACATTTATTCTTTTGATATTGTTGAAAAACCCTCCAGCCTCAGAGTTGTGAGGTAGCTTTATCGTTGCTTCACATTATTTGCCAATGTAGTTGCACATGGTATCATTACAAAAAAAACATGTAAAACTTTACGATTACACATTCTTTAATCTTCTGCCCAGTACAATGCAACATTTACAATTCTGTTTGTTCACTGTATTTTTTAAAGTTAACTTTAATATAGAGTGGTTATTCCTTATGGCCAGTCTTCAGGGCCAGTCTAATTCACAGTTTGAGCTTTGTTGTGATCCATTCTCTTTTGCTTGCAATCGGCGAATTTGGCAAATGTAGTGGGGAATGTAAAAGACAACTTCTGGCTTTTCATCGTCTTTTTGAAGGCAGAATACTGACATTTTCGTTCTTACCTTGACACCCAAGTCTTCCTCAACCACCCTCGTGATTTCCTTGAATGAAGACTGCGGGGCATTGTTGTGGAGGACCTTCATGGTTTCAACATACTCCTTGGGTAACAGGTAGTCCAGTGCACCGACATGCTGGCCAAGCTTGATGAAGACCCCACCATTAGAGCAGCACAGTCTGCACAGTCTCTCTGCTGACCGCTGGTGAACCTAAAGTTTAAAAGGGCAGGTTACATGGACATGAATAAAAAGTCATGGGATATGATGACAATGGTTTTTGACAGTGGATACTGATACCATCACTTGGAAAGAGTAGATGACAACTATAATTTGTGTGATTTCTATGCAAATATCAAATTTTAAAGGAGAAAAGTTAAGACTTGTGCACCGATGTGTAGCTTTAAGTACATTTGGTAGTTTCTTTTAGTAAATTAGAGTAAATGATGATGGGTTTTATTTTAACCTTTAAATGTGCAGCATGCACAAAATAGGATTGAACAGTAATTTCCAGGTGAAAAATGACACTTGCCTGTTTATGAACGTGTAAAAAAATAATTGAGCATGTTTGATATTATGAAGCTTTTGCATGAATTACAAAATGGTAAAGCTGTCGTAGAATATCCATCATAATGACTCACCTTTGACATGCAATCTTGATAGACATCAGACCCTTTCTCCTTTCCCATTAAACTCAATTTGTAGTCAACCACAATTGCTCCTGCCTGGGAATCAATATAAACAAGAAAAAACAAAATTCGAGTACTTAGATAGTTGAAAATAATTCTTTATGTGCTTGCATTGAATGAAACTTACTGGTTTTATTGGATCATGTTGCATAAGATAGAGGAACTTTACATGAGTGATGACACGGAAAGTTAAGATATTCATGATCCTAACCATTTCAACATTGTCATCACCATTTATACTTTTATGCCTACTTTTATCTATCTGAAGTAGTGATGGCCAGAATAACTTATTCTATTACACATGTCATCAATCTTTATAGACATCACCACATGGATTTACAGATACAAGATTACTCAGGTCCTTTAGCTGTGACACCAACAGGATGCATGCAAACGCTACTACAAATGCCATTATATTGCCTCTTAGTAACTGCCTGCAATGTGCAGTCAGTGTCAGTTGCAACTTGACCAACATCATTAGAAACTAATGGTTCTGTCACTACAGTCACCT
Source organism: Diadema antillarum (assembly GCF_040938485.1). Taxonomy (NCBI): domain Eukaryota; kingdom Metazoa; phylum Echinodermata; class Echinoidea; order Diadematoida; family Diadematidae; genus Diadema; species Diadema antillarum. The sequence goes on along the minus strand of NW_027271000.1, from coordinate 2,380,156 downwards.
CACTGCAAACTTACCGCAAAGAAGGCTCGACCAAATCTGACAATGCCAACAGATGACCAATCAATATAGCCCTGTTTTGTTGCCACTGTTACACCTATCCCACCAGTCACACCTAGAAGGGACCCAGTTACCCATGGGTTGCGAAGGCTGGATCTTATTAGCTTGGCAGCCATCTCCCTACATTAAATTGTATGCACCTGCAGGAGAGAAAGAAATAACTTTCAAAAGTAATGTAGCTAAACATTTGAACAATTCATCAGGATCTGTGCTGTTTTATAGAAGCCACTCCACAATACTTTCCTTGGAAAAAACAGAATTTGAAGTTACTTGATACTGCACCTAAATTTCTGAAAGTTTTACCACATTAAATTAATTGCATTATGCATGAGTATGAGATATATATACCACCTCAAAGAATTTAAGTAAATTCTTGTTATGTATATTGCAATGCATCAAATTTGGTGGTTGCAAATTTTTTTACATAATTGCACACTTTATTTAGGTGAGCACAAGAACAATTTCATTAACTTTTATATCTATATTCTTACTGATACATAAGTGACTATAGATAACTACTATCAAAAACTCATTTCAATAGTGTTTATCATTCTAGTTTCAATACTTTCAGTCTGTCACTTAAAAAAATCTGATGTCTGCCCGGGCTGGCTTAAACTTAAGTCTTCAAACGGAGAGAGGTAAAGTGATAAAGTAGAACTTAGAATATCTCTAGAATCAAGAGAAGAACTCTGTGCTAGATCTTGAAGGGGCACTCCAGCTGATTTTCGTAATTTCACACCAACAAGTACATAAAAAATAAATACTGCAATAGATTTGTAGAATTTATTGTGATCCTCGAGCAGACAAAACAATATTCTGAAGTTCTAAGAAAAAAAACACAATGAATCATACTGAACAAGGATAGCAAAATAGGACTTACGAGACCAATTTCTAGATCACGTAGATGTTCAAATGCATTAAAAGTCTTAGAATCATCCAGAGTTCCCCTCTAACGAAGAAAGATTCAACACTATTAACATAAAAATTGCATAACATGTCTCAGTCCATCCCACAAAATCTTGAATTTATTCACCCTCTCAAGCCTCCATGTTCATACTTGGTTATCATCCTGTGAAGGTGAGAGCAGCGGGTACAAAAACCACGAAAAGGTGACAGTCGGATCCAGTCATAGAATCTACATTATAATATTATCAACCAAAAAATAGATCTGTATCTAGACTAGTCGTCGGGAATACTGTATGTTCTGCAGAGACTGCATCTGCATCTGGCTTCATGGATCGCCTCGAGAGTCGATAAAGTAAAAAATTTGATGATCAAAAGACTCCTCCAGACAGTTCAAGAGAACCATAGAAGCCACCTAAAGACTACAAGTAGACTCCTAGTGTAGTCCTATATGACAGAGATCTTTTTAAATTCACTTGCACAATGAATGAGCACATGCACATTGCCCGCATTTGTGTAATTATGTAAGCTTCTTATTTTACACTCGAAACAGCACTAAGGCTTGCAGCACAAGCAAATTACATCCACTGTCAGACACACCACACCACAACCAAACCTTCATCCAGTTGCTGAACAGGCTTTGATGAGAAGCACCGTAGAGGTAAAAGTAGAAGACAGATTTTCTGTCTAACATTATTATTGCATAATTTCAATAAGCAGAACTGTCACGATACGTCGATTAGCATAAGTGGGACTATTCACCTTGAGCCGGGCGTCGAGTACGAGTCTGGTTCGAACACGATCTCAAAATCATTGCCATTTCTTTTGACGCAACAAGATATAACTCAAGGTTAGCCTCTCATGGCATTCTGAAAGCGTAATGTCAGCTTAAACAAAGGCAGAACTTACACTGAAAATGGTAAAATACGGCATCACGATGAAAATTGTTGCCAGGTGCTACTTCTGTCACTCAGTCAGCATGTCAGCGCACGTAATCGTTACGCAATAGAAAATTGTTTATAGTCTTTCGTCAAGCCGTTTTATGTATTATCATAACGTTTATTCTACTGACATAGAAATATCAGAGAGGTAAACAAGTACACTGTATCACGATACACGTACCATCCTCCGCTTGGACAGACCATGGAGCTACTCTGTTAGTAGCTCCATGGACAGACCATGGAGCTGTATAGGCCTATCTCCACGGACAGACTGACACCATCATCAAAGGACCACGGAACATTTTTTAGTGTTTGTGTGTGTACATTTCTTTTCATTAAGGGGATGGTACTCACTGGTTTCCGTCTTGACGATCATGATTTTGAGATGAGCTAGAATATCCTTTGTAATATGAAAGAGTGTATAATTTTATAGAGGAATTCAGTTTATTCTATGAAAATACGTATGCAACTTTGTTTATTGTATCATTTTTTTTTTGCAATTGATAATCTCATCATTTTCGTTTCTGCATCGTGTATATTGTCTAACTTCATTCATATGATTATATTTCAAGGAATTTGTTGGATGCTCCAGCATTTAATGAAACAAATGAACGATATGTAAAGAGACAGAACCTATGTATCGTAATTGATTATGTTTATGATCCTCTTTTTTTTTCTTTTACACGGACTCCCACTTTCAATTTCCTTCTCTTTCTCTCGATCCCACCCTCATTTCTGCCTCTCTAAACCCCTTTTGTCTTTCTTCTCTTCCTCCCTTCGTCTCTATAAACTTTAATAAAACTTAAGGGGGGGGGGGGGGCGTGCCCGGTGTGCCCCCGCCTTGATCCGCCACTGCTTGAAACAACATTAGGCCTACTCTATCCCCCATACCCCCCCCCCCAACCGTTGCATTCTGCTTCTCCTATTTTGCTATATAATGGGTTCCATGGTCCATTAAATTTGTCTTGTTTGGCTTCTTTTGTTTTGATCTCCTCCAAGACTACATTAATTCCTTTGACCATCAGGATATCGAGAGCAAAATTGATACACTCCATCGTCAGGGGCCGCGGCACATTTTTTTTTTTTTTTTTTTTTTTGGGGGGGGGGGGGGGAGTGGGGTGCAGGACCAAGGGGGGTCAAGGTCAATAGCCATATGTCAGTCCCTGCATGATCGATGAGTCAATTCCATGGAGTAGTAGTACAATTATTGTATTTATAGCGGAATATAGTAGTAGTGGTAGTGACAGTCGTATAGTCGTACAGTTGTAGTAGTAGTATAGTATACGATAATAATGTCTCCCCCCCCCCCAAAAAAAAAAAAACAACAACAACAACAAACAAACAAACAGATTTTCGCATTGATAACACCCAATTGGATTAAACTGTCTAAATGCTACGCCAGGGTGTTAAAATATAACATCTTATAAATTAGCTCTATTTTGCAGAAAACCCCATTTTAAGCGGTAACGGAGAAATGTGAATTGTTGTAAAGCATGCCATGAGTCTGATTCTTCCAAGTTTAGCACTTCGATGCTCTTGTGTGTGAATACAATAGACAGAACTTGGAGGGAAGAGATTCCTGACATGCTTTACAAAATTCCTCATATCTCTTTGACACCGAAGCAAATCGAATAGTTTCATACCCTGAAATGCGGCTGAATCTGTATTTAGATTGATCACTGTTTTTAAAGATATCATTGCGGAAGGTCCCGTTGTATTTGGGGGGGGGGGGGGCATACGGTAGTATAGGAGCTATAATTATACTGTAGACAGAAGGATCCGTCTGTCCGGAGGAGTCTTTAATATTTTTTTGACGTTTTCGCTCTCGAGGGTCTCCGTGAAGCCAGACGCAGTTTCCCCGGAACATATTATCCCCGACGACCAGATACAGACCGATTTTTCGGTCAAAGCTATAATAGTATAGTATGCTAGTAGTATATATACCAAGGAGGTACTAGGCGAGCTCGCCTAGTACCTCCTTGCTCATAGTAGCAGCGTCCAGCACAAACACGGCACGTCCTCCGGAGGACGTGCCGTGTTTGTGCTAGACGGTCTAGCACGAACTTCACGCCGTGTCATCCACTGTTCATGATGTGTTCACGCCGAGTCTAGCTTTCATACTGCAGTGGTCTGAGATGAACACGACACGTCCTCCGGAGGACGTGTCGTGTTTTTGGCCAATATGAAAAGGGTATTGATTTAGGCTGCCAACTCTCTATACCGGTATACCGGTAACGACTTTTTAGGTCGAGCCAATAATGATAATTAAAAACGTCTGAAACACAGACTACTATGGCTTGCGAGGTGCTGGGCTTATAAGTACATCTGTATCGTATTTCGAGTGGAGCTCGGCCAACTCGGAGGTCAGTGGCTACCCTCGTCAAGAGTACGAGTGTACTCAAATACCCATGCACAGTGCAATGTATGTGACAGTGGTGGTGAAACATAATGTCAATATCCCTTGCACGCTGCTATGGTTGGTGCGTTTCGTAAACATAAAAGGAGTGAACCTGCAGCTTACGAAGCGGAATGACAGCGTTCATCCCTGTTGCTCGTCTAGAGGTGCGACAACTAGCTCTGACCCTCTGAATTTATAACTGGCGCCCTCTGGGGCTTCGAGCTTCATCTTGAGTCAAGTTCAAGGCAAGGTTAGTCTCCGGTAAATTAACAGCATGCACCAGGGGCCCGTTGCATAAAACTCCAACCGGATTTTTTTCCGGTTGAAATCACAAAATTCCGGTTGGAAGCTCCCAACCAGAGTTTTTATGCAACGGATTTTACATCCTTATGTTAGCAACCTTAAAAAATTCAGGTTGGGCAAATCCCAACCTGAATTTTTTTAAGGTTGCTAAAAAGTTTTATGCAACGGGACCCAGCTGATTTTGCTAGTTGCTGTCGGCAGGCGCCAGGCCCAGCCAGGGGAGGTGCAGGCAGGGAGGTGTGCTCCGGGATCCCTGGTATGAGAGCATAGCTAGAGCTAGAGAGACTTTCACACCTCCCTGCCTGCGTATTGCCCCTGCCCTGGCCCGTAGAGCTCCAACGGATGGCTTCGCTTTGCGTACTGCTAGTATACCATGGCCGCCCACCGTGCTGTGTGGTACATTGCCATTGGGCACTGGACGGGGTTATGTAACATCCTATCCCTGGCCAGTAGGGCTTGTGTGTGTGTGTGTGTGGGTAGGAGTTGTTCCAAGGCAAGGGGCATTGGACGCCATGTTCATTCAATCAGTGGTCTTGCATGCTTTGGTGTGGTTCCAGAGACTCCAACTCTCCCGTTTTCGACGGGAGATCTCCCGCCGAAAACCCATTTTTTGCAAAATCTCCCGTTCTCCCGTTTGAGAAAGGATTTCTTACATATTTTCTATTGTATGTTGAAAAAATAAGCCTTATATAGCAAGAGAGAGCATCTAGAACCCTAACTATACACAGCCCAGTCGCTGTACATGGTACGTCGCGACAGCTGTTTTCGCATAGCATAACAGCGTCTGGTCGGGCTACTAGAACCCTGGAAATTTCGCGCTTCGCACACATCAACTTTGAGTTTCCCGTTTGCTAAGGGTTTCAGGCGGGAGAATCTCCAGATCAGAAGGTACTTTGGGTTGGAGTCTCTGTGGTTCGGACCCATCTGATCATATATTTGTCGTGTGTAAAATCTTGAAACTATAAAACACACAGTAAGCGAGCGCCTTGCGCTGTAAACAACACAAAGTGCGCTATAAATTCTTCACTGCATGCTGAACCGTTCGATTACCATGCATATATCACTAAATGTTTATTTTTCTCACTATTTTAATTGAAAACTTTCTCAAAATACCTTACCACCATGAGAGTGCAACAGATCGTTGAATTTCAATTCTAAACTAATTCAAATACATCCTCGAGAAGGAGGGGCACTCCATCCTACACCTTCCCCCCGCTATACACTCTAGTCATAATCTATTTACGCAGTGAAAAGACGAAAACAGCAGATATCTGATGTCATTCATGTTTGAATGGTCTCAGTTATACGTAGTTCAGGGGCGTCACCAGCTTTTTTTTTCAAAAGGGGGGGGGGGGTTGCGTTTTGACACAAAATGTAACGAGATTTTTTGGACGATAGACATTTAGAATTCAGGAAACACTCAATCCCCAGACTTTTAGGGTTTTTTAGGGAAACCAAGCAGGGAAAGGGCACCGGCGTAGCTAGGATTTCATTTCATTTCATTTCATTTCATTTTTTTTTTTTTTTTTTGGGGGGGGGGGGGTATTAATATGCGAGGGAGCGAAGTGACCGAGCCCGAGCGAACAGAGCGAGCAAGGAGGGGGGGGGGGGGGGTGGGAGGATGTGGAAGGGGGTTGTCCCCCCTCCCACGGTGAGAACTTTTTGCATTTTGATGTTGTAAATGGTACAATTTGATGCATGTTTTTGCTTGTTTTATCGACTTGAAACAGTCCCACTTGTTGAATGTAGCAGTATATTTTGATGTCGATTATTATTGAACAACTTTCCTATTAAATAGTATCATCAAAATAAACTTCCTGTTTTTATATTTACACTGAAAAGGCCTATCATGAACGCGACCATGCAAGCAAGAGCGAGAGGAGTGAGCAAGGGGGAGGGTGTGGGAGGGGGTGTCGCCCTCCCACGGTGAGGAGTTTTTGCATATTGATGTTGTAAATGGTGCAAGTTGATGCATGTTTTTGCTTGTTATATCGACTTGAAACAGTCCCACTTGTTTAAAGTAGCAGTATATTTTGATGTAGATTATTATTGAACAATTTGCCTATCATCCAAATAAACTTCTTGTTTTAATATTTACACGAAAATCATGAACGCGACCAAGCAAGAACAAGCGGAGAGAGCGAGGGGAGGGTGTTGGAGGGGGTTGTCCCCCCTCCCACGGTGAGAACTTTTTTTTTTTGGATGTTGTAAATGGTGCAATTTGATGCAGGTTTTTGCGTGTTTTATTGACTTGAAACAGACCCACTTGTTTCAGGTACCAGTACATTTTGATGTAAATTGTTATTGAACAATGTGCCTATAAATAATTATATCATTTAAATAAACTCCTTATAATGAATAATGTCATGAACGTGACCGAGCCCGAGCAAGCGGAGCGAGCGAGGGGGGAGGGGTTCGTCCCCCTAGCACGGTGAGAACTGAAATTGCATTTCGACGTTGTATATGGTGCGATTTGATACATGTTTTTGTTTGTTTTATCGACTTGAAACAGTCCCACTTGTTCAAGGTGGCAGTATATTTTGATGTAGATTATTGTTGAACAATTGCCTATAAACTAGTATCATCAAAATAAACTTCATGTTTTAATATTTACACTGAATATCATGAACGCGACGAAACAAGAGCGAGCGGGGAGTGAGCGAGGGGGAGGGTGGGTCCCCCTCCCCTCCCACGGTGGAACTTTTTGCATTTTGATGTTGTAAATGGTGCAATTGGATGAATTTTTTGAGTGTTTTATCAACTTGAAACAGTCCCACTTGTTTAAGGTAGTAGTACATTGTGATGTAAATTGTTAATTAACAATTTGCCTGTAGAATGGTATCATTTAAATAAACCTCTAATTCTTACTCTGATGTCATGAACGCGACCGAACCCGAGCAAGCGGAGCGAGCGAGGGTTTAGGGTGTGGGAGGGGGAGAACTTTCTGCATTTTGATGTTGTAAATGGTGCAATTTGATGCAGGTTTTTGCGTGTTTTATCGACTTGAAACAGTCCCACTAAGGTAGCAGTATATTTTGATGTAAATCAGTATTAAACAATTTGCCTATAAAATGGTGTAATTTGAATAACCTTCTTCTATTAATTCTTACACTGAATATTATGTATGAACGTTGTCTGTTAAGCAATCAAACAGGAAAAAAAAAAACGTGCACACGAGGGTGTACATAAGGGGCATTTCTCCTCCCAAACGAAGATGATTTTGTATTTTCAGACCTGAAATTCAGTGATCTGGTGCAAACTTTTGGTACAATACAACTGTACTTGAATTTTTTGCAGCCCCCTCCCAAAAATGATAATTTAAACAAATAGTTTTTTGGGTTTTTTCCCGGTGAAATGTTAATGGCTCTTATTCCGAATGTGCATCAACTCTATGTATGTACAAAGTATAGTGAGGTACAGCATAGTGGGAGGATGTGGGAGGGGGATACCCCCTCCCGCTCGACGGAGCTTTCGAGTTCTTAGAATTGAAATAAAGTGATCTGAAGCACACTTTTTGTGGAAAATCCGGAAATTGTCATTCCCCATATTGTACAAAGTCTATAGAAGGGACAAGGCAATGGGAGGGTGGTAAGATACCTCACCCATATTCGATTATATTTTTTCCGCCTTCCAAATCCCCGGTCAAAATCTTGGGGGGGGGGGGGCGACTGCATTTTTTTTTTTTTTTTTTTTTTTGTCTGAAAGGGGGGGGGGGTGCGTCCGCACCCAACGCACCCCCCCCCCCGTGACGCCCATGTAGTTGTTTCTCAAGCTTTTCATGTAAGATTTTCTTTGTATTCCCCAAAATTGTTCTCCAGATCTTTAATTTTTAGTTCTATATAAGGAGTGTTATGCAAAAGCTCCGTCGTATGGGAAGGGGTGTCGACACCCTCTTCTGACCATCTCGTAAGACTTGGTACACTATAAAAATAATGAAAAGGCGCACGCACGGAAAATTTAGCCATTTACACACCATGAATATTCAGTTATACGTGGGATTAAACATTTTCCATTTATTTCCCTAAAAGTGTGGACGTGATCGTTGAATTCCTGTTTATAAAGATGCCAAAGCTCCACACCATCCCCTTTGTTCCACGCATAAACTTAGTATACACAATGACAACACACACGCGGAAAAAGGGTGATTGCAGATACCATAATTTAGCCATTCTTCTTTTTGATTGAACATTGCATTGTTTGTACTCTCCCAAATAATTGTTCACCAGATCGCTGAATTTCAATTCGATTTGCATGCCAAATGTCCCATACGTAAGCAAACTTTAATTATATAGATGAAGGACTGTTTGAATTTCAGGACCTATAGTTTTGTTAATCAGGGGTTAAGGTGAATAAATTAGAACTTTTGAAATTATGATTGGTCAATGTAGAAAAACTTTGTAAACATACCGTACTGAAGTCTTTACTAGGCCTATATGACACACTTTATTCTGTGAAAATGCATTATTTTCATTATCAACCACCTGATCTTGTCCCATCAATTGCAAAGTGATGTCCATAAAGCTTAAAGGAACATCTTCAAAAACACATTCAACAAATTTTAACGGATTTTTTTCCCCATTGACTTAAGGTTTGTGAGTTCTTTTTTTGCATAACTTTGCATAATTCAATATTTTCTCTGTTGGAATTGAATAATTAAACTCCTCGCCTACAATATTTGGTTTGGTTTCATTTGGTTTTATTTCTGCCTTTTTCCAAATCACACATAACAAAAGAATACACATATTTAGAAATTAACATTACACGACACATAAGCCAGCATACTGTCTTACAAATTAATTCAGAGTACGTAATACACACACACTGTGAACATGACAGTATTCGATGTATGAGACGTGTAGCATAATATCATTCACAAAAATGTTCAGAAAGCGATTGAATTATTCATTCAGAGTATGTCTTGTCGTTGAGATAAACGATATTTCAGAAAAAAAGAGGGGGTTATTTAAATAAATTGATTTTAAAATTAAACATTTTTAGCTATTATAATAACAACAGAAAAGCAGGAGACTGCGATCATGAGCAGCAGCTTGACATGGATTGAGGCCTCGGGGTAAAATTCGAGACTTAACCCTTTCCATGATCCGGGAAACTGGTGGCCTGTGTATTAAGGCTATGGGGAATCCGGAATTCAGTATGGAACGGGTTAAATTAGATTTACATAACTGTATGACGGACGTGTCTACAAAATAGAATCAATAATCAAATCCAAAATATCTTAGTAATTTGTGAGATCAAAAATAAAGGGAAATTTAAAATAGTTATCGTTTATTTGTTTTCAATCGGCATTCTTTACTGTAATAGGGCCCTATTACTGAGCTGAGGTGGGTGCTGTGCTGTGCTGTGCTGTGCTGTGCATGCCTGAAGTACAATTTGTATTAATTCAACATTTGGGTATATAATACATGATTGGGTTTGTTTCTAGTGTATTTTTGTGTCACATGTATGTCTGTATACTTCTGTATACAATATCAACAATTTTTATATGCAGCAAATTACTAAGCTTATAATATACCGATATAAACTGTTTAGGAGTGCACGTAAAAACCCCAAAATTTCTTATCACTCATACATCACTATATTTCGATAAAAGATAATTCTTCATAGTTTAAGTGCCTTAAAAGAATATGATTTAGTGGTTTTCTTGATTTGCTCTGGGAGATTATTCCAAACGTGTGGTCCATGGTGTCTAATTGACTTGTTAGCTGTAACCATTTGCCTGGGACTGTGGGGGTGATAATCTTTAGAATGTCGAGTTAGGTAAGCGTGGACGCTGGAGTTCACATTGAATATACAGGCTGTGGAACGAGGTGTTGGATGTGTATTTGTACATGAATATTGCGCATTGTAAAGCATGAATATCGTTTATATTCAGGGTTTTCAATTCAATTCAATAGGATATCAATATACTATGATATCAATAATACATGTATACTACTCTTGAATCAAATCATGATTAATTTGAGCATCTCAGGGGACATTATCCTGGACTTGCCCTTGAACATGAATTCCAGACATTGTTAGTGGGGCAAGCTTATGCTATACCTAACCAAATGAGATTTTTAAAAAAAAAAAGGTCTTTTGTACTAATGTGCATAAATTATGAGCTATTATTGTGAAGAGGCTTATAACAGGATAGAAATTTGTCTCAATGCATATTATGCACACATCTATATTAAAGGGATGGTACAGTATTGGTGGAGATGAGAATTGGGATTTTAACTTTTTGCGAGATACCAAGAAAACACTTATGATATAGTACAGAGCATACCATTTTAAGAGGAATTCAGTGTTTATTTGATGAAAATCAGGTTTGGAATGACTTAAACATAAAAAAAAAACAAAGTAAAACAAAGCGATTGTAATAAAGTGTGGGCCCCACACTTTATTAGAATCGCTCTTTTTTGGATGTCTCAGCCATTTCGAAACCAATTTTCGTCAAATAAACGTTGAATTCCTCATAGAATTAAGAGGTTTCTCATTATCTCACCGAAAAATCTTAGAAACCTGAAATTAGGACCCCGTTTACAGTGAGCAAAAAGGCTGGGCTCGGCCGCGGCCGAACCCGGCCTTCATTTCAGTGTAAACGCACAAAAGGCCAAATGCAGGGCTAAAATTGGCCGCGCATTTGGCCACGCTCTTGAGGTGGTCTCGGCCGCGGCCGAGCCGCGGCCGAGCCTGGCCTTTTCTCAGTGTAAAACGCAAACTGGGCCAAATGCGGTAACAAATTTAATCTGGCTTCCAGACCCTCTGTCCGTACTAATCGCTATTTCGCTATTCAGGATATTAAGGCCCTCAACATCGAAAACTAATATAGTTTAAGGTGGTTTTGTCCTGCAAAGAATTTTTCCTTCGTCGCCGCCGCGGAGTCCAGTTGGCAAAGGGTCTGGAAACCAGTCTATACCAAATTGCGTGTTTTTTGTTTTTTGTTTTGTTTTTTTTTTTTTTTTACAAGCAGAGCGCCACTACGACAAAATATTGAAAGGTTTGAATTAAAAGCCGGGGCCGAGCCCGACAGTGTAAACGGACAAAATTGCGGGGCTCGGCCCCGCGATTGAGGCCTGGCTCTGCCGCGGCTCGGCCGCGGCTCGGCCCATAACAGCCCCGCACTGTAAACGGGGTCCAGGTCTCAACCAAAACTATATGATCCCTTTAAAGGCGTTATTTACTATTTGTAGATGAAACAAAAATCCAGCTTTCGTGCTTCAAAATAGTTCTAAAATGTGAGTTAGGCATAAAAACAACCATTGTAAAAATTTTAATCAGGATAATCAATGTTAAGCATTATTGAATATACAAAATGTGAACAATAGTTATGATAAAATTGTTTCTAGACTAAACCGTCTACAGTAACTGTTATGGTTTGATGAGAAAAACAGTGATATCTCCATATATTTCAGGTTTTATTGCAAAATTTTTATATGATAGGATGTTTTGTGATACAACTGACCTACACATACGCATCAAATGTAATAATTCAAAAAATTTAAAAATCACTGCTTCCAAATGTAAACTGTACCTTAAAGCCTCATGTCGTGTTCAGATATTTGGCTTTCGGCTTTGTTATTGTTATTCGGATGCTGCTATGTCCTCCTTTGTGTTGTACTAGTTTTGTTTGTGTGTGTGTGTGTGTGTGTGTGCGCGCGCGCGCGTATCAATGTCATATAACACTGACATTGATATGAGCAATAGCTGAATAGAGTACAATTTTGTTGGAGGCAATTTCAAAATGACAGCATAATTAAGTTTCTTTAAATTAAACATTAAAGGACAAGTTCACCTTCATAAACATAAGGATTGAGAGAATGTAGCAATATTAGTAGAACACATCATTGAATGTTTGAAGAAAATCGGACAATCCGTTCAAAAGTTATGAATTTTTGAAGTTTTTGTGCAGTAACCACTGGATGAGAAGACTATTGCAGTGTGTGAATAACGTAGATGTCACATGCGTACAACAATATAAGGAAAATATAAAGAGAATTTCACAAAATTTCATCTTTTGAAAAAAGTACACATTCCCCAGACTCGTTACCGACAAAATGTTATGGGTAATATTTTTCCCCCTGCCTTTAGAAAGTGGCAAGTCAAGTGCTCTTTTATTATGCGAAAAAAGTGAAAATATGTTGAATTTTCTTTACATTTTCTTTATACTGTTGTACGCATATGACTCACAAGCTGTAGTAGTCTCCTCATCCAGCGGTTCCAACACAAAAATTTTAAAAATTCATAACTTTTGCATCGATTGTCCAATTTTCCTCAAACTTTCACTGATGTGTTCTACTAATATTGTTGCATTCTCTCAATCCTTATGTTTATGAAGGTGAACTTGTCCTTTAATTTTTCAGTAAGGTTTCAGATTTTGCTCTATTTTCAACCCTCTAAATTACAAAACTTTAATTTTGCACAGAAGTCAATTGGTGTGTATGGGAGTGTGTACTTGACACCCAGACAATTATGGTCCTGGACAATGACCAAGATTTGAATGCTCCATTATTTATTCATAAGAAATTCCACTATCACAGCTAGTCTTTATTCATTCTGAAATGAGGTGTATGCAAGCACGTGGAAACATGTGCTTACTTTTTCATGTGCATGCATTTCATCCTTTTGCTAGGAATTCAGACTATATCAGTGCCCAGGCAATCCATCATGAATAAGTGATAAAGCATTCATGTACCTTGGAGCAGAGCTCTGAACAGGTGGTATCCAGGTCCATTGTTCAGGGTCATTGTAAGTACACACTCACATACACATCATTAGTTCCTGTGTAAAGTTCAGGTTTTGTACAGAGGGTCAAAATTTGACCAAAACCTGGAACCTAACTTTGAAATTAATCATGGATTTCATGAAACTGATCGAGGTTTTCATATTCAAATCACCTCCAACCAAATTGTACACTTTTCAGTTATTACTCATATCAATGACAGTTTTATCTGATGTATAGTTTTCAAAAGTGGGACATGTTTTTTGTAACACCTAGTAGTTAAGAATTTCAACTTAAGAATTTCACCAATTACCACAAATGTATATAAAGATTATTATCTATGGGCCTATGTTTTGCTGTTGGTTTGTAAATAATGTAAGTAGTTGTAAATAGCATACATTTTTTTTCAATTTGTGTTATTACACTGTACCTTGATTTGATTTTCTCCAATACCCTACATTTGGGTGACATGGAAAAAAAATGCCAGTGTTATTGTCATCTAGGTAGACAGGGACAAGAATTATCGGTTCATGATTTGATTACATGTAGTTAGTTCTTGTTTTAAAGACACCAGTGGCGGATCCATGGGGGAGCGCACCGGGCGCTCGCCCCCCCCCCCCCCCACCTAACTTTTTGTTAAAACAGAAGAAATAAAAAGGGAAAATGGGGGGGGGGGAGGTGCGTGTGCCCCCTTTAATTTTGAAAAGCTACCCCCTCTTTACGGAATTCCTGTATCCGCCCCTGTATACATGTACATCACTGAAACATCTATAATAATCCCGGATAATAAACACAGTTTAAAAGATCACATACACTGTATTGCATTTTTTTTTCAGCTCTCTGCATATTCATTAGTCATCAAGTAGTTTCCCTGACCAGTGTTTACTTAGTCCACTGCCTGGACTGCCTTCGTGTACGGTGTATACTAGCATGGTCTATTGTACTAGCAATATCGCACACTGAAGTACCGTCGTTGAGGGCGTGCAGTATAAGGAGAGACCCCCAAATTCGGGGGCAGCAATTTGTGGACTCGCGCGATGCGTGGACTGTCGCGATCGAGAAGACTTCGCGCTACCGCCAATAAGGGCGTATGAGAAAGTGAGAAAAAAGAAAAGAGTCCCGTATCGGGACTAGTGTTTACTTTGTACCGGGACTACATATCACCCCACCACCCAAACAGTTTGTGATATATCCCCAGTCCTGCGGTAAAAGCTGGATACGACAGCGATCATACAGTATGCTACAATGGTACTCATGTTAAACGCATATCTCATATCGTACACCAAATCGAACTTTGCTCCTCATACTTCATAAGTTTGTGGCGACGAGATAGAGCACTCGCGTGTGGAAGGAGTGAATTTTTAACACTGCATCGTTTTATGACATTGTACTTGCTTAGATTCCGTCGTGAAATCAACAGCTCCTGATACTGTACTGGATGGGCGCATAACAACCGGTCATGGCAGACTCGAATAACCACCTTGTGTTCTTTTGCAATGGAAAACGGGTTAGTAACTTATCAGCATGTGATGTCATGAAACAACTATTTTCTGTTGTATCGTATACAGATCGTTATCACTTCAGTCGTCTTATAGCTGCACACATCTTGTTCAATGTATATACATAGATATATAGATTCGGCTGAAGTTATAGCAAAATGTGTAAAGTCCATCATTAGGAAAAAGTATATTTCAACGTGATGTATAGCGTATTAGCTTCAAAGCAGTGTCCCGAAATTGGCAAAAGCCCTTCTGTGCCTATTTTAATGTTTATTGCTATAAGAGTCTAATTGTTTCTATACTTGTTAATAAATGCGTAAAAAATATCCGTGTATATATACAACATTTAGGACACTGCGGGATGTCGGCTAATTTTTAATTGTCACATGTGTATTCGATCGACCTCGGAAGAGAGAGAGAGAGAGAGAGCAATACAACAATGAATGTAACCTCAGTTAATATTCAGTATACCAGTGACGAGAACACGAATGAAATCGAGCTATATCAACATGTTTAACTGTCTATAGAACTAGCAAGTATATCCTGTTATATAATTGAGTATATGAATATAAGAACGACCCAAGTCCATGGAAGATCATTTCGAGTAACTAAAAAAAACTTCATATCTTTTTTATTTGTCCAATAATATTCTATTTAACTGTGATGGGAAGGCAACATTGTATATACAAATTAGAACATATATTATTATGACAATTAACATTTACATTAATTGTGGAGAGGCCATTTTGTGTGGTGGACTTGGGTCGTTCTTTGATTCATATGGACTTGGGTCGTTCTTTGATTCATATACATGATATTCTGCTATAGAGATGGGAGAAGGATGAGAGAGGGCGCTATTATATGAATGTAAGAATGACCCAAGTCCTTCATTCTTACATTAATATAAGATTTAACTCATTCATTTCAGCCACTTCCGGGGTTAATTAGGATTTATCATTTATACACAAGATGAGTCCATGCATAAGCTACAATTTCCCATGTCAAACTGAATTTTGCCAAAAATTGGACTTGGGTCGTTCTTATATTCATATACTCAATTATATATATATTATGTCAATACAGTGCATCTCTTTTTCAATCTGAGAAGTCGTTGTCATTGCCTTCCTAACTGTCTGCACAATACGTAATTCAAATATTCTCCTTACAGGTAGTTGAGAAAAACCCAGGTCCAGATATGAATCTTCTCACCTTCCTGCGAAATCGCCGTATCCTTATTTGTAATTATGTTTTTGTTGTTTTTGTTGTTGTTGTTGTTATTGTTGTTTTTGTTTTTAATATTCTGCCCGTTACTTTCGAACACAGAATGTGCCTTATTTATGGCCTGCTTGGGAATATTATATCGGAGACAGAACTCATTCATCTTGCATTGTGTAATGATGTGATTAATGTGTAACTTGGCTGCAGTTGCACATTATAAATTGTTACGTTCTTGCTCAAAATGACTCCTTTTGATTAGCAGTCTCCATAACTTCAAGTCAGTCACTCAACGTGTTAGTTATAATAGATGTATATGCCTGAGCGTTTTCCTGTTTGTGTTGTGTGTGTGTGTGTGTGTGTGCTTATGTATGTGCAATTTAAGTTGAGAATTTCATGTCACTTTCATGAGAGACTGCTTATGATGTTCCATGACGAGAAAACTACAAACATAGTCGGTCTGAAAGGCAGCAAACTGGGGTGCGCAGAAGGAGGATGCGGATCGTGTACGGTTATGATCTCGTCTTGTGACAGCTCATCGCCGGGAAATGTCAGGTAAGAAATTCAATATTGCATCTATGAATGATAAATGTTATGTATATGTAACACAACATTTTTTCCCCTAGCATATTGAAAGAGTACTTGACTTACCTCTTTCAGAAAGCAGGAGGAAGAATGTTGCCTTTAACACGTGTCTGTTACAACCCAAGGGAATGTACGCTTTTCATGTTTAAAAAAATCATTTTGAAGATTTCTCTTAAATATTGTCTACACATCATTGTCCTGTAGTAATTAGATAGTGTTGTAGTCCTCTCATCAAGCCGAAACTCACCGAAACTTTTCAAAACTATTCATAATTTGTAAATTTATAACAAGCAGGGTTCTCGCCAGGAATTTCTTCACGCTTGTCGGCATTTATGCGCGCTGTTCTGGGGGTGGGTACGGGAGGGGGGTTCCCCCTCCCGCGCGAAGCGCGGAAGCCTTCGCTAATGCTCAATACAACACAGATAAATCGCCGCTAAAATGCCACTAAATGCGACATTTTCACGGAGATGTAATGAACGTTGTGAGGGGCATATTCTCACAGAAACAATGCAGAAACTCCATACCTTTTGTTAGCGGCAGTTCCTAAATAATAAATGAAAGAGAAGTAGGTGCCGATGGTGGAGGTTCCGATTTCTTTTAGGCCTTTCCTGTTTCACTGTTGCAATAATTAGCCGCCTCTGCATGCATCGCAACAACGCGCGCCGTGTTGCTTTCTCGCCGTCTGCTCGACCACGTGGTAGGCCTATTGCATGCAGATGCGCGAGAAGCGATCGAGAACTTTCGGGACATCGTTGCACTTTCCTTTCTGGGTATACTGCGGTAGTTTGGCCGTGACATCAAAGAGATATCATACAAAAATGTAATGATGGTCATTATTCCGAAGGTTTGTTTAATCATAAAATGAAACGATTCATTACTGAGTACTTCGAAGGTTTGTAATCGGAAACAACAACAACACCAAAGGTCGGTACTACAGATGAATGTTCAAAATAAAACTGATTTCGTTCGAAGATTAACAAGCATTTTTTCTTTATTATTTTCCGATCAACGAACCTTCAGAAAGGAATCTATCATCTATCATCGGTATTGCTTCAGAAAAAACAAACCTTCTGAATAAGAAAACACCCTTTTGGGGCCGTTGTTGTATTCCGAAATTATACTGGCAGAACATTCGAAATAACAAAACTGATTTCGTTTGGATATAAACGAATATTTTCTCCTTTATAATTTTTCTATTAACGATCATTCAGAATTAAGAATGTAGAGTATTATTTTGCCATTATTCTTTCGGAGTAACGGACCCTGAGGGTAAGAAAACTGTAACCGTTTTCATTTCTTCTTTATCGTTTTCCGATTAACGATCGTTCAGAATTAAGAATCTAAAGTATATTATATCGTTATTCTTTCGCAGTAACGAACCTTCAGAGTAAAAGAAAACTGTAACCGTTTGGGGCCGTCGTTTTATTCTGAAATTTCGAAATAACAAAACTGATTTCGTTGTGAAATGAACGGACATTTTTTTAAAATCATTTTTGGATTAACGAACCTTCAGAATAAGGAATAGAGCATTATTTTTTCATTAATCTGTCGGAGTAACGAACCCTAAGAGTAAGAAAAGTGCAACTGTTTTGGGGGCAGTTTTATTCCAAATTTCACTGGCAAAACGTTCGAAATGACGCACTGATTTCGTTTTGAAATTTACGGACATTTTTCTTTATTCAATTTTCGGTTAACGAACCTTCAGAATAAAGAAACTATTGTTATTACATCATTACTACTTCTGTCGGAATAACAGACCCTTATAGAGTACGAAAACACGCTGTTTTGTGCCGTCGTTTTCCGAAATTTCACTGACAGAAACGTTCGAAATAACAAAACTGATTTCGTTGTGAAATGAACGGACGTTTTTTCTTAATCATTTTTTTGGATTAACGAACCTTCAGAATAGGGAATCTAGCATTATTTTATCATTAATCTGTCGGAGTAACGAACCCTCAGAGTAAGAAAACTGCAACTATTTTGGGGCAGTCGTTTTATTCCAAAATTTCACTGGCAAAACGTTTGAAATGACGCACTGATTTCGTTTTGAAATTTACGGACATTTTTCTTTATTCAATTTTCGGTTAACGAACCTTCAGAATAAAGAATCTACAATTTATTATTTCATCATTACTACTTCTGTCGGAATAAGAGACCCTTAGAGTACGAAAAGACGCTGTTTTGTACCGTCGTTTTATTCCGAAATTTCACTGGCAGAACGTTCGAAATAACAAAACTGATTTCGTCGTGAAATGAACGGACATTTTTTCTTAATCATTTTTGGATTAACGAACCTTCAGAATAAAGAATCTAGCATCATTTTATCATTAATCTGTCGGAATAACGAAAAAAAAAAATGAATCTTGGTGGCGATAACTGATGCTGGTGTAGAGAAAAACAAAGACAGCTCGCTCAAAAGATGCTTCCTTCTTTCAGTTTATTTTCTCCCCAGTCATTCCTATCGTTCTCCTCCCATGAACCCCTGCCATGCAGGGACGATGAACAAAACAAAATGTTACCGATGCTGCAATGAAAAAAAAAAGAAAGAAAGAAACACGTCCTCAAAGCAAATTATCTATATACACTTTTCAAGTTGAACAAATTGATGTTCGTAATGAAGAATAATAAAAAAAAAAAGCACGACCTCAAGCAGTGGGGAAACTTGATATCATGGCTTGTGGAAATTTCCACGATATTTCCACGAAAGCCAGGTGTCAGATAAAGAATGTCGCGCGTACTGCCACCTTGCTTCAGTGGTCGTAAACAGCGTGTACATAGCATGTAAACCAACTGGGAACATTGATGAATGATCATCATTTATTTTCTGCCCATGAAGGCCCCCTAACCCACCTTTTAACAAACCAAGCCAGAAGCACGTGGAGCATTACGTATACGTTGAACTTGAAAGACCATCATGACAGAATTACTATAAATTTCGGCCCGGAGAAGGAAAATGGAATATTCACGAATGACGTTTACAAATCCATAGAAATTGAAAAGGCTAAAATGGAACGCATGGCTTTTTAGATTTAAAAAAAAAATAACCCACTGAAACTACCAAAACCTAATTAACAATTTGCATTTGCTTACTCCATCGCACGTTCTTTTTTCTTTTCTTTTTTTTAACGAAAAATGGAGTTAATTTTCTCTCTGCGGCAATGCTTTGAACGCATCTAATTTTGCGTCATTGCCGATGGCCAGCTTCCTAAAGAATTGATACGAATCCTTTCAAATATACGAAACAAAGTCTAAAGATCCTGGATCCTGGCGGTGAATTTCGGTGGTATTATAAATCCTGCTCACTATCAAAATTTAATCATCTGTTCCTTGCACCATTTTACCAACCAACTGTTCCTGAAAATTTCATCCTAATCTGTTCCCAAATTTTGACTTATTTTGCGAATAGAGAGACAGACAGGCAGACAAACTAACAAACAAACCAAAGCAGCCAAAAAAAAAAAAAAAAATACAACCTTTGGCGGAGGGGGGCATGCATTTCATATCGTTTGTTTTTGCGTAACCCGACAACAAGCGTGACAACAAGCGAGCACGTGTCAGCCTTCCTCAGCCTCCCTCGGCCTCCGACCCTCTCTTCCCGTCCTCTCTCTCTCCCTCTCACAATACACTGTAGCGTTGTACACGCACGCGGCTGGATAAGTGGCCGGCTGGGTGCTTGTGCATGTGTGTGTGGATCCCAAATCAGAGCGCATGTGGTGAGCAAGTGTGTGATGTGGTGTGTATCTGCAGGGAGGTAGTACGCAGTGTTGCCAGATGGTGATTTCGGTAACCAAAAAGGGTGAAATTTGGTGATTTTTGAAGTTGTTTGGTGACAAAATTTTAGCCTGGTAACCAAATCAAAATTTGGTGATTTTTGGTTATTTTTTGGTGGTTATGAGACAAATGAAAAATAATCACACTAATTGAAAACGAAAGTGCATTTTGCCCAAAGTTTTCCCCTTATTTCCTTAGAATCATAACATGTGCCCTTTTTTTTTGTCACTCAACACACACAAACACTCATATATCCCAACACATCGTAAACATTTTGCATTTAGTCTGTGTGACAACGGCGCGCCGTAAATTGCACCGAGACTCGCGCAGAGTGTTTGATAAAGGTTTATTGACATAATTTTGTCTTGAATTTAAGCCTTACCTACGCTTTTCCAAATTTGGTGATTTTTTATGGCTTTTGGTGATTTTTCACATACCTTTTGGTGATTTTGCTCTGTTGGGACCTGGCAACGCTGGTAGTACGTCGCTCTGTTGAGCCGCGTTGTTGTGATCGGTGCGGTGACTGCGTGGGTAAATTTTTGCGCTTGTATAAGTATGTAAACTGCTGCTGCTTTCAACATCTAGCTTCTTTTCTAGCCAGATAATAAAGACTGAAAAAGGCGAGAAATTGGTCCGAACTTAGCTCGTCAAGCAAGTTACCCTTGTCGGCAAGTTCACGCGTGGTGTTACCCTTGTCGGCAAGTTTTACCCTTGTCGGCAATTGCTTCTTCAAACCGCACGCTTGTCGGGGCCGACAAGGGTGATATACGCTGGCGAGATCCCTGACAAGTGTTGAACGGATTGTCCGATTTTCGTCAAACTTCACTGGTGTGTTCCATCTAGTATCAATATTGCTGCATTCACTCGATCCACGTTTATATTTTGGAACCTTTTCCATTACCGAGTCATCAATAAAAACACCCATTTCGTGTATGTTCTGTAGGCACCGAGCGGTGAATGCATGCCTCGTTCCAGTGTGTTCTGTCCACGGTGCTGCCGTCACCACCGTGGAAGGGATTGGAAGTGTGGAGACCAAACTACATCCCGTTCAGGTATATGTTGCTCATCACTAAATCGTCCCCATTATATTGTGATCCAAATCCCAGTTCCACTGATTCCACACTATTCTGAAGTGCAACTCGTAGTTACGTTGACGTTGATGAATAACATTCAATTATAGGGAGAAACAGTACAATTCTCAACAATCTAAAGTCGGAGCTGAAATGAGATAATCACAGAATGTGACAGTTTGACACGTTGATAGAGAGTAAATCGCGCACTTTCGAGCTCGTCAGGGCATTTTGTGTGTGTGTGTGTGTGTGTGTGTGTGTGTGTTGTTCACATATAAGATCATCAGATATATACCTACCAAGTTTCACTGTAAAATGCCAAGTAGAAATGGAAATGGAGGTATGTATACAATAAAGTGATTTCAGAAAATGACGTCATATTGACGTCGCGGTTGAGTGATCACAAAAGAAGAAAGGCTATGCAATTCATGTGTTGATAAATCATGACAAATAAGCAGTGCTGGATCCAGGGGAGTGCACCGGGCGCGCCCCCACTCTTTACTTTTTGTTAAGACAAAAGAAATAAAAAGAAAAAATTGGGGGAGGGGTGCGTGCGCCCCCCTTTAATTTTGTAAAGGCGCCCCTCTTTACGGAATTCCTGGATCCGCCCCTGAATAAGTTATGTAAGTTTCAAATGATAGGAAATCAAACTTTTTGAGATAATCGATATAAGAAAATCATTTACAGAAAGAAAGAAAGAAAGAAAGAAAGGAAAAATAAAAAATTCGGACAAAAAGAGGTGATCGGGGAGCATTAACGGATCACCTAATGAAATGATTATATGTATCAATTACATTGCCTCACAAGTCTACCGAATACCAATAACCTGTATAATACTTCTTCACAAATTAGTGGTCTTCTTGAAGTGAACATGAAAAATAGTAAGTTTTTTTCGTAACGCTAGATGTTTGAAAAATGTTGATAACCTAACGGTGAGGGGGAAGGATTGTACGCGCTGAATTTTTGTCCAATACTTTTTTTTGGGGGGGGGTGGTACCAATCACCCTATGATGTGTCTTTATTCATTTCTTGTTCTATTAAAATCTTTTACCTCAGGAGCGCATAGCCAAGGCTCACGGAACCCAGTGTGGTTTTTGCACCCCTGGTATGGTGATGTCCATGTATGCCCTTCTGAGAAACAACCCTCAGCCGACGATGGAAGAGGTTCAAGCAGCGCTTGAGGGAAACCTGTGTCGCTGTACGGGCTACCGACCCATCCTACAGGGATATAAGACATTTACGGAGGTAGTATTAGATTAGTTACATAGTTGCGTTATTGTTACAGCCACTATATCGTTACAAAAGTGTCGCAGAATTGGTAATGATAGAGGTTCGATTCATACAAGGGAACTGTCTCATTGGTCTGAAAATGTTATGATATTACATATTGATTTACAGTTATATAGTTATATCTTGATAATTGCTGAAGAAACTGTTTGGGAAACATTTCATACTCTGACGGTTATAATAACTGTCAACATGATTTTACTTTTCAACTTCAAGCGTCAGAAGACATTTGTGATACTTGTATCAATGGTCTGTTAATGGCTGATAAGTACAACTAATGCAAACATGATTTTATCTACAATATCCAAAGAGGAGTCACTTAACTGCCATGTTATCAGACAATAAACATTTGAAGGTACATCAAACTGCGCAATCTGCACGTATGATATGTTTACTGCGTAGGACTTCTGTTGCGGAGGAAAATGCAGAAGTGACCAAGATCTACAATATGGAGGCAAGGGTGACAACAGAAATGACGAGGACACGGTGAGAAAGATTGAAGTATACAGAATTCGGGAATGTGAAATATCATGGGGGTCAAAGTCGCGCAGCTTTCTAAATTATTTACAGATAATCCTTGTTAATCAACGAATGGGTGATTACAGTACGATGATTATCTACACAGTATAGAGTTTCCACGTTGAGTTCGTCCTCGTGGTGAGTCAGAAGACGCTTAAAGGCCACCACACACTATACGACTTTCGGTCGCACGACTGACCGATTTGGGATCTGAAATAAATCACAGAAGCCTCAGAATGAACGCGTTTGTTTATTTCAGATCAAAAGTCTGTCAGTCGTACGACCGAAAGTCGTCTAGTGTGAGGTGGCTTGAAGATTCACCTCCCCACCGTAAGCACGCGTGTGAGTTGGTTTGTACACAATTTATCTTTATAAGCAAAGATTTATTTTAGTGTGTTTTTAGGATTATTATTTTGAGCCGGGGGGGGGGGGGGGGTGGCTGAAGATAATGAATGATGAATGGATGATAACATCTAATGCATTCTCTTCCAGCTTTTCAACATTTTTAGATATACCTTTTCCCCCATGCAGCCTGCTGTTCTTTTCGACCCGAATGACTTGGCAAAGTATGACCCCACCCAAGATATCATTTTCCCGCCAGAGCTAATGGTAAGATAAGATTACCTTATATTGGAAATAATAACCAGTTTGCTTGTATTAATGTTTACTATAGAAGGGGTTTTAACTCTGTCCCTCATCTACAAACACGAGCAACATTTGTAAAGACAGATTAAAATGCAACGTAAATTCTACACGAGCGTTTGTAAAATTTATCAGTATTTCTCCCCCGTTTGGTTATCCATAGACCCATGAAAAGGCAGTGCTGTATTATCTGTCAAGTCAAGTTAAATGTTTTGAAACATTGACGCGATTGATAAGTTCAAATTATCAATCTTTGAAGCGTCAGCACTTTTTCATACCATTAAGAATAGATCTATATATATTTTTTTTCATACACATCGATAAGTCCATAGTACAGTGCGTATCAGCATGGTACAAAATGGCGAACATGAAATGCATTTACTTTTAAGATAGAATATGATGTACATACCCTTATGATACCGAAATAAAATGCAATTCAGATTTCATGTAATTACCATATGACGCAGTTAAGTTACCTCGATTTGTTTGAAGATTTCGTCATTGCGGTTCTTCAAAAGACGTATTTTGTATATAAACTGGCTGAATTCCTGTTAATTTAAACAAAGTAGAAAAAAGAGTTCCCGCAGAGTACACTGGTGTGTTAAAGGATTTGTGACACAGTGTTACTACACCGTGGATAATACCATGACGATCTTTTCTCTATAACATGATTAGTAACAATAATTGTTAGTATCATTTACTTTTCTATAGTTTACACATTCCATTTTATCTGATTCAATAATCCTGAAAGTTGTCTTTTCAACTTAGATCATTTGAAATAATTATAATGTCCCTTATATGTTCAGCTTGCGTCAAGCGACATCCAGAAATCGCTCGTCTTTCGAGGAGAACGCGTGACGTGGTACAGACCAGTCAGCCTACAAGAGGTGCTGGAACTCAAAACAAAGTTCCCAGATGCCAGGCTGGTGGCTGGAAACACCGAGATCGGTAATGATTCACACAACAGCCATACTTTATACCACCGGAATTAGTTTGCATTTTTACCTTGCATTGAGGAAAAGAGGATATATTCATTTTCATTTTAATGTCACTGCAGTATGAGGCCAAACAAAAACAAAACACATAAAAAAGAGAGAAAAAGGAAAGAAAGAAAGAAAGAAGGAAAACACAAACACACACGAAATTGAAGAACTGATAACCCACATCCAGATTGTCAAGGATCATGTTATATAAAATGAGTTGTTGAATCCCGAAGATTCCAAAGATGCATGTGCAGACATGATGTCCTCACTGGAAACTGAAGGCATTGCTTGTCATTAACACTTCTGTACCACTTTGTCCGGACTACCTTGCTGAACCGTCGATTAACATCCTTTACCCCTGACATTTGTCCTAAGTATTTTTTTTTTTTTTTGGTTTATTTTTGTTATGCGCACTCGTATCATGATGTTGACAATAATTTCATTTCTTCCATATACCGAAGGTATCGAAATGAAGTTTGGCAACCGAGTGTATTCCACGCTCGTCTCCATTTCACACGTACCGGAACTTACCTCGATGGAGGTCAGCGATGACGGGGTCGTGATCGGGTCGTCTGTCACTCTCTCTCGGCTGGAGCAATTCCTGAAGCCTATCATCCACAACCACCCAGGTGTGATAGTAGGATAACACTGTTGTTCATTAACCAGTAGACTTCATAAAAATGCGTCTGTCTTCCAAGATTTATGTTCAGATAAGAAATACGAGCTTTCACTTATCAGTTGACTCAGTCAGGCGGTGCAGTTTGATTTCAGAAAATGAGTTCCGTTCTACTCATAGTTTCCTATATGATTTTCTTGATAAGTGTTCCACGTCTTAACAGAATTAGGTGAGGCAATGGATTTACATAATCAAAGAACCCTCAGAAAGGTAGGATATTACATCTCCCCAAGGTATGCCAAACGCTTCATGCTTGTTATAAAATTTTGTTTAAAAACATTTTACATTGCTTTGGATATTTTTTCTGTAAGGTTAAGGAAATTCAATACAGCAATGATACAAGATTTGTTTATATGTATGGAGATACAATGTAATGGTAGGAATCTGATGAACGCATTGATGTGATTATGAATAATGTTTGTTTGATTGTCTTATTTTGTTGTGAATTCAAGTGTCACTTTCTTTGCGTCAATATCACTTTGATTAGGAATGCTATTATCCCACTAATTATTTTCATTGCCATCGAATTTTACCTCGTAGTTTTTCGATGCCACTCTTTTTTCCCCCTATTGAAGGAAGATATAAATATCCAGTTCCTAGCTTAATTGTTATCATGTTTGTTCCCGATCCTAATAGTACAATGGTATACTAGTAGTAGGGGGAAAGTCTGAATAATATTTCCGTTTTCTCCGTCACTTTCTGATAAACGACTGCTAATCACTACCTCTTTCTCAGGGCACAAGACTAAAGTGTTCTCTGCTATTGTGGAGATGCTTCGTTGGTTTGCTGGTTCGCAGATTAGAAACATGGCGGTAAGCGTTGTGTCAATGAGTTTCCGTCGTTAAGTCAGCTGATGACTCTTAGTTATAAGCATTGCATGTAAGACGCCGTTTAATCTAAGGGCGCGTGCATGCTGTACTTGAAATTACGAGGCACGTTCATGTGTGCAAAGTTCCATTAACTATGATGTTATGATGTTATGATGTCTGTGTGGAGGTGGGGGGGGGGGGGGCGGTTGTCAGGGGTTGTGATAAATGATTCTTGGTCAGCGACCCCCTGGACAATGATTACCTTCTGGATAACTTTCCCCTCCCATCAACTACCTCCCAAGGACAATTACCCTTAATAGAACTAGGCCTAAAACCATCAGTACCAAGACAGAAAGAGAAGGTAGGCCTACATAAGATTATAGAAAGATAGAGGTAAAAGTGAATGGAAAAATAAAGGGAAAATTAAGAAACCGTATGTGAATAAAGGGAAATGATAACAACAGGAAGCAATATGTCTTCTGAATAGGGTCTTCTAACCTGGGTTTTAATTGCAAAAGGTACATGGAGTTAAAATTATGGTCTAATTTACAGAGCAGAGTATGCCCAGTCAATTTGTTGGAACATATTTCATTGAACCCGTAACACTGTTCGTTTCATCGTCTCACTCTGAAAGGCTGTTGGAGGAAATATTGTGACTGGTAGTCCAATCTCAGACCTGAACCCCATCTTTCTGGCAGCAAGATGTAAACTGGAGCTGGTGTCACAGTCGAGAGGTATGTGTAATTGTATTACCCATTGGTGTTACTTTGTGGTGACAGTGCCAATAGTGTGAGATCTTATGTAATGTGCGTCGATTTTACTGATACCATCTGATGTCGGTTGGCTTCCACGTTTTCATCTTCAACTAAGATGGCTAAATGGGATTTATGTTAAGGTATTCGTTTTATCGCATTATCATTTGCAACATCCTTGTTGCACAAGGAACTACTGGTACATTGCCAAAGAGACAGCATGATTGCATGAAAGAAAGCATTGATAGACGCTCACAAAGCAAAGATTTAATGCACAGAAATAAATCCAATCACAATATGTCATATCGGCACTAACAGCATAACGTACGCTATAACCCGGAGGTCCGGCAAAGGTCACATGCTGATTTGCATTGCACACAATTATTAAGTTGAAGGATGGGGAGATGTATAGAAAACAAATGAAAGAGAAAGTAACAAACATATAAATCTTGCTTCACCCAGAAAATAAAACAATTTCCTCTTCATAGCGCAATAAAAAAGAGAAGTTGGAGTAGACTGAGAGGAGATGGGTGAGAGGGAAGAGATAATGAGCGAAGAGTGAGAGGGAGAAGAAAAGTGGGAATGGCGGATAATGAAGGTGGGAAGAATAAATTGAGGACGTGTGTGGAGTGGAAAGAGGAGTCGGAGAAAGATAAGAGTGGGAGGGTGTTGATAGATTTACATGGAATGGAGAGAGAGAGGGATAGGACGGGATCAAGGAACGGGTTGATGGAGTGTGGAAATGAGGAAAAAGAAGGGGGCAAGCTATACAGAGAAGAGGATGAGAAGAATAAGAGAGAGAGCGAAAATCTGCCAGTATAGCGTCAGGAGAGAAAGAAAAAGGGAAGCGTATTTCCCAATGCTGCAAAACATTTTTTCAATCGTTTAATCAATCATTCTATTCATATGAAGTTATTAATGTCAAGGTGAATTCTTTTTCATATGTAATGAGGTTCTCGCTATGTGACGATGGACGAGAATTTCTTCACTGGTTACCGCCAAAACATCTTGATGCCGGACGAGATTCTCCGAGCAATAACCATCCCATACACCCGTCAGGTTAGCATTTATCCACAACTTATCCGTATACAGAGCTGCCAAGTAGTATTCTTACCGTGTTTAGTATGTTTGTACTCATCAAATTGAAATTATTTATGTCTCTTTTAACGAAAGATATGGTGCGTTCTTTTTTAATATGATGCTTTGTGTGTGCATTTCTCCCATTTATTTACCAAAATAAAGTTTCTGTATTCAAAAGTGATATTATTGTAATGCGCATCACTACCTGTATGCGTCATGATAATGATTCATTAACTTTTGCTGCAATGCTGATAAGACTGCTTGAGTGGTTCACAGACATGTTCAGTTCCTTCACATTTACTAGCAAATAAATCATAAGTACATTTAAGAGAAATTGTAAAGCTTCATACCGCCAAATAATGACAAAACCACTCAGATATGAGTGGCGATGCATTTCACTTGCAATATCTATCTGACGTTGAAGAAGAAATGTTCACAGAACTCCATTGTTATGATCATTATACCTCGAGTGATCTCGCAGCAACTTCAACATCTGGGGAGATGAACACACCACCATCGTTTAAATTACACGCTATATTGAAGGTTTTCGAGTCATTGGGCATGGAAAGCAGCATGGCCATTCACGTCCCTACATTCACTGAAGGAATATTTTTATCCTGTTTGAATACACAGAACGAATATTTCTTCGCCTTCAAACAATCCCCACGCCGTGAAGACGACATCGCGATCGTCAATGCCGGGATGAGAGTTGTCTTCGGAGGAGGCGACACCGCCGTCGTTGACGATGTCAGTCTGGCGTTTGGTGGCATGGCCATCACCACGGTGATGGCCTCGAAGACGATGGCATTGATGAAAGGGAGGTGAGGAATCGATTTCTGGAACACACAACAGGAACGTACGCATGCAAGTTGTGTTCACAGAAAGACAAATTTTTATTCCATCATCTTAAAATATCAAACTGGCTGAAGTCAATATTTCAGCAGACGGGTTGGTTTACAAAACATTAAACTTTGATTTCTGCGTTATCCGCCACCCCCGCGCTGATTTTACAATCGAAAATGTCCAGAGTTGATCTCTCTTTTTTTATCATTATTCGTTCTAAATATGAATCGAAGAGGAAAAACCTCATGGCTCATTTAAAACTGAATGTTTAAGAAGTACATTCTTTTTGAACTTTTGAAACTTTTAAAGATATGTTCAGCGAAATAATGCAAAGCTACCCGATATTTTTTCCCTCGACGTTACATGCAGATCATGGGACAACAGCATGCTAGAAGCCGCACTGTCTTCACTGGAGAACGATCTACCGCTCCCTGCCGGAGCGCCCGGGGGTATGGAGACGTACAGAAAGTCTCTCACCCTGAGCTTCTTCTTTAAGTTCTATCTCATGGTCCTGGACCAGCTTGGTACTGATCAGGTTAGTACCAGAAATTGTTGTTCACTTGTGTAAGTCCTGAAACAACGTTTTAAAAGAACACATGAAGTCCTAGTATTCTATCGACATAATTATAATGAAGGAACGAAGACGGGGGTGGAGGAGGAGAACCCCCGGAAAAACGCGAAGGTGTGCAATAATGTCGTTGTGTCCACTTGTGCAAGCTGGAGGCTGCGCAATCCATATCGTGGTGACTCACGTTACATAACTACCAAACTTACATTTGTGGTTGTTTTTGTTTGTATATTTCTTGGGTGGTGGGTGAGGGTGAAACCAAACTGATGACCTAAACCACACGCGTAATGGTCTAGTGTCAACCAGTGAACGATGAATTTCCGTAGTGGACAAAAAAAAAAAAAAAGAAAAAAAGAAATTGTAGTTCAATTTTATTCTTGAGTGAAGTTATTGTTTTCCCCTCTCTCTCGTAAGCCCATTCTTGAAAATCAAAAAAAAAAGCATCAACAACAACAAAAACACACCCTATTCTGTGATTTCAGAGTTTAGTGTTCATTCATATATTTTTTTTTAGTGATGACAATGTAAGTGATGTCTTGTAATACCTGTTAAATGCCCTATACGCTAAATGTATGACAAGGAAAACATTCTGATCAGATAGTCGTTTTGATAGTGATCTAGAAATTCGTTTCATTGATTGGTATAATCATCTAAATTGGTAGTTTTCTCATTTCATCAAATTTATTATACATCTTTCTTCTTAGAATCTAATAACAAACTGTTATATCCACCTGTTCACACTCCATAAGTTTCAATCATTGGAATGCAGTGTGCATGCAGTACTTAGTAATTGTTCCTACCTTGAGCAAAACTCTTCGAGGTTAGTCTGGAGGTCAGGAATATCCTTCGTTCATGGAGGTATTCGTAAAATTTGAATGTGTTAGTAAAAAGACGTGTATCAATCGAATCTTTCCATCAGCCTGCCCAAAATGCTTCTGTGTCGTCTCGGGAGAGAAGTGCTATTTCTCCTTACCAGGCCCTGCCAGTCGACGCTGCCCAGGTTTTCGAGGTAAGCACTACTTCCATCAATTTCCTGCAATCGATACTTCACGTTTGACAAAATGAATCCTTGAGATCAAATGTGTAGTAAATAAAAGGGAATTAAAACCAAACTAACAACATTCACGTAATCGAATGACCGTACTGCTCACCGCGAGGGAGCGGAAAGCTGCCTTTAGACATTGGCCACACTACGCAGTGCTCTGTAGGATAAACTCCTTGAAAACCTTACTGATTGCTATGACCAACACACACACCAGTCGACTGTATGCAGCAGATGTTTTTTTTTTCAGTCACATAAAATATAGTGGTCACATTTCAGAGCAAAAATACAGTAAGATTAAGTACAATACTATATAGTTTAGACACCTCATTATGCGTATGTTTTATATTTCATATTGATGGATCATACTGTGACACGTACTGTACAGGGCATGTGCCAGTAACACAAGCAGCAGGAATTCAAAATGTTGATCTCCGGAGCAGCTGTGTCAAGAGTCCTTCGTTGATAGTGATCATCATGGTGACAATGATGACAATAATATTCAGAACAACAATAATAGGCCTAGATTATCATTTGAAATTATAAACATATACTCTGGCTTAGACTGGTAAGTTTTACGGCAAACTGCGCGTCAGTAATGTGGCGTTATTTCTTTCTTTCTTTCTTTCTTTATTTCTATCTCTCTTCTTTTTTATCAACCTTTAAGAAACCTGCTCCTGGACAGCCGAGCCGGGATCCTGTCGGCCGACCAGTTGTACACAAGGCCGCCCTTCAGCACGCCACGGGAGAGGCTGTCTACGTAGATGACATCCCGGATGTATGGGGTTAGCAGAAATGATTTATTTCTTTTCAGTAATAATTTGCCGCCGTCATATACATCCGCTGTCAATTTAGCCTGTCAATGAGCGAGTAGGAATATCAATCATCGAAAAAAATTGCGAGAATGAGCTTTATGTATACTCTGATTCAATCCTCCAATTACCTCTAACTTCAAAATCCCATTGTTGCTTTACACAATTGTCTTGCCTTCTCATGTAATATGGAATCTAATGAAGACGCGTAGGTTATCGCCATTAATACAGCTTGTAATGATACCAAATGCAATCAATAATGGTGATAAAATGCAAAACGATTTATGAAAATGAAACATACAAACATCAAGTTCAAGTTCAAGTTCAAACATCATCTCCTTCCAAGTCCCAAGAACTTCCAACTCACAAGTCCAAGAACATGATTACGACTACGCTCGCAGACCCATGTTCATCTATTACAATATGTAGTACATTCGGTCATACTGTACTTCTAACAGAGATAACATAGGTAGGCCTACTGTTGTTTCTTCTGTTTGTGACCTAATTTGATTCCCTGTAGAGTAACGCAGCCGGGGTTTCTCGCTCATCCACCCCAGCAGATTTCCTTCAGTCAATGTGATCACTCTTCCTTTGTCTATCCCTTGGTTTGCCACAGATAGCTTTAATTTGGTCGGCGATGACTGTAGACCACAAAATTATATCAGCTTTTACCCTATCATTTTGTACAACAGGTCAGCTCTACATGTCATTTGTTTACAGTCGGCGGGCACATGCGAAAATCATGTGAGTACCATGATACTGGGCATAATGACTCCCGTAATCAGGTATGAGCAGTTACAAAATTAGATCTATATGCAGTATGTATGTATGTGTGTGTGTATGTGTGTGTGTGTGTGTGTGTGTGTGTGTGTGTGTGTGTGTATGTGTGGATGTATGAAGATTAAAGGCCACTGCACGACTTTCGGTTAAAGGCTGACCGACCTTGGATCCGAAATAAATCACAAAAGCATCAGAATAAATACGCTTGTTTATTCCAGATCCATAATCTGTCATTCATGCGACCACAAGTGTGGCCTTAACATGCAACGCTGCGTACTTTAATTATGGAGACCAGGACTTTGGGAATGGAGGCTTTTTATATTGATTGACTGATTTTTGACAATGTAATAAACTGAAAACTGACCTAAAGAAGAATAACTTTTTGATTTTTCTCCAGCTCTCTGGATCCGTCAGAAGCTTTGTCCCTAGAGGGTGTTCACGAGTTCGTGTCGGCAAGCGATGTTCCCGCCAGCAACATTGTCGGTGCGCTCTTCCCCGAAGAAGAATTGTTTGCGTCAGAAGAGGTAAGTAGGATATGGCATTTGGTACCACAACACCAAACGACTTTGGAGTCTCTTTTTTTTTAGATACCCCATACCCGTTTTCATTTTGAAAACCAAAAACGCGATGTGGCATGCGTAATGTGCGTGTTGTTGTTGTTGTTGTTGTTGAGTTGTTATTTTTTAAAGGGGGAACTGGAAACTTTATGTTTCCTCACTCAGATAGTTGTTGTTTTAAAAACTAAGAAAAAGAAAAGACTCAGTTTAAGTGCGTGTTATTTCATTACCATGGGACTTGTAGATGCAGGATACATGCAATGACTACAAAGAGTGTCAGATGAACATCAAAGTTGTTGAATATGTAGTTGTATGAAATACCTTATGCACGTATTTTGTGTAGCCCTGCATATTTTACTTTTTTTTCTCACTTAATTCAAGTCTACTGGTGTTCATATATCATATCTTATTCTGGGATATTATACTGTAGATGATGCAGTATACAAGCTTAAGACAGGAATACTACATCGAATAATCGATTTCAATTGATTTGTTGTCGTCATTCTCGTAGGTATTCCATGTTGGACAGCCAATCGGAGCCATCTTAGCAGAATCGCAAGCCCTAGCACGACGAGCCGCCAACCTTGTGAAAATTGAATTCGAAGATCTGGACGCCGTAATTACGATCGAGGTGAGGATTACTCTGATATGTCTTCCAGGCGTGTAGTTAGAATGACGTGGCTGTGTTTCAACCCCTACTGCCAAACTTGTAGACAATTTCAAAGAGTTGTACATTTTTCACTCGGAATTAATCAACAAACATGACCATGTAATGTGGACTAATTATTGGTGTACCGTTAGGATTTAAGTCTTTCAAGTGATCATACAAACATTTTAGGGAACAAGGGATTTTGTCACTGTGTTAACGTGAAGACGCTTTACTGTTTTTTCCGTTTTGTGCATTAAACCACCGGTTCGAATAATGTGTGTATAAATTTGCATTTGTGTTTATTCTTTTCTCTCTTTTTTTTTTGATGGCATAGACCTACGTTTGATTCTGTGATTTCCAAGAAACTTGCCATGCGGAATAGAAAAAATGAACAATAAATACAAACAGGTATCAGGAGCTCTTTTCTCTCGAGTTTTGTGAAACGCGTTTTTATTTCAGGAAGCAATCGAAAAGGAATCGTTCATGGGAGAACCGATTATCGTTGAGCAAGGTGACCCTGTGGAGTCTCTTAAAACCTGTGATCACGTGATCGAAGGTGAGGTGAAGGTCGGAGGTGAAGAACATTTCTACCTCGAGACGCAGTGTGCATTTGTCATTCCGAAAGGAGAAGACAAAGAAGTTGAAGTGTTTTCCTCAACCCAACATCCCACCAATGTTCAGGTGAGTGGAATCATTACAATATAAGTAAGAATTTTAGTTAAGACACGCCAACAACAAACACTTAAACAAGATTACGACCATACATAGTCATCGGGAATTAAAAGAAAACTTCGTTGGTCAAGATTTGCGTTTCTACTTTTAAAGAAGAGAGTAAAATATTTTGTCAAGAAACCATGCTAGCACGTGTATTATTATTATTATTATTATTATTATTATTATTATTATTATTATTATTATTATTATTTATTCGGCTTTCAATCACACATATCAATATTACATTTTTCGACATCAGAACATATACTCTTTCAAATCTTTTTTGTCAGTCAGTCCATTTTTTTTTCGTGCTTCTTCAGAATGTTATGATAGAGCCCACTTCTCACTTACCCGTTAGAAGGAAATTCCTGCCTTGTAATTCTGCAAGTTATCTTCCGATTAAACTGCAGTGATCGTTGTACAGACATGATCTGCCGCTCTCTACAGACATGTCAATTTAATTACAGTTACCAAGAGTTAGTCCTTATCTCTCTCCACCCCCCCCCTTTTTTTTTTCTCGCTCCCTCTTACTTCGCGTTTCTAACACTCTAGAGCATGGTGTCCAGTGTACTTGGCATTCCAGCAAATCGGATCACGTGCCGAGTGAAGCGTTTGGGCGGCGGATTCGGAGGGAAAGAACTGAGGTCTTCTCCCTTAGCTGCCGCATGTGCGGTAGCAGCAAACAAGTAAGATCATCTTTCCTGAACTATTGCTGCTGCTGATGAAGAGGATGAGGAGATGATGAGGATGATGATGAAGATTATGATAATGATGATTATACGAGGATGAGAATGATGATGATATTGGTGGTGCTTGTGGTAGTTATGAAGATGATGATGATGGTAAAAAAGTGATAATAGTCACTGAGAGGCAGAGGAGATAAGGACGATAGAGGAGAAAGAAGATAAAATTTATGTTAACAGCAAGAATATCCATTCTTCTTCATGAAAGCAACTGAATCAAGTCTTCATCTTTTTCTTACCTACCTTGTAACAAATAATTCCCAGTGCCAACAAATGCTCGTGTTAATTCATTTGGAATATAAAAGCAGGAATTTGGGTTTCACTCACAGTGTTTATGACATTACTTCAAGGAAATTATTCTGAATACCATGCAGGGTGGGACGACCAGTGCGATTCATGATGGACCGTGACGAAGATATGCAATCTACCGGAGGACGTCACCCTTTTGTAGGGCGCTACAAGGTTGGATTTACTACAGAAGGCCGGCTGCAGGCCTTTGACGTCAAGTTGTTTTCAAACGGCGGCTTCAGTTTCGACGTGTCACCGATTGTACGTATTCATCATATGTATGTATTTATGTCTGTAGGCCTATATTTATATATTTATATATATATATATATATATATATAATATATTTTATATATGTATGTATATATATATATATATGTAAATAATATATTTTATATATGTATATATATACATATATATATATATATATGTGTGTGTGTGTGTGTAATTGTGAATATAGTATATGTGGGAAACGAGTAATAAACTTGTATTATGGTATATCATGGAATTCAGTCTATGAGGATGTTCTTTGGTATTATTTTGATAGATCCTGACGAAGGTCGTATTAATAGGCCGAAAGCTTGAATGAAGGGAGCACAAGTTTAAAGTAAAGTCCGGCTCACGCCTCTCTTTTTTTTTTCATGATATATATGTAGAAAAGATGACGAAGTAGGGTAATAATACATTTCAGTCCAACAGTGCTATTTATTAAATATATATATATATATATATATATATATATATATATATATATAAACGGTTATACTTAAACACGCATAATGGGTTATACGTATGAATTTGCATTTAAATATGCATTTAAAACGAGTCCTTATGAACTCGAAGGAAAAAAAGTATAACGTAGTGTACGTTTGGAAATGAATTGTCAGTTTTGGTATAAACGAACATTATCTGTGGACACTCAAAGGGAAAACTATTGCGTGCAATCATATGAACTAAATGGTCTCATTCTATGCCTTCTGTGATTATTATTTTTCGCTTTTCCAGGAGGAACAAAAAACAGTGACAGTTCGTTATTCCGAAGGTTCGTTAGTCTAAAAATGGAAAAAGAAAACCTTCGTTATTCTGAAGGTTTGTTCTTTCAAAAAAGAAATATGATTCGTATTTTCGAAGATTCGTTATTTAGCACTTTTTTTTTTCATTTTCGGATTAACAAACAACTTTCGGAATAACGAACCTTTTTTCACTTTCGGAGTAACGAACCTTTAGAATAACGAAACTTCAGAATAACGACATAAATGTGCAGATAAACGAACCCTATTTCATTTCCAGGTTAAGGAACATCTAAGTTTGCGGAATTTTTGTGTTCCGGAATGACGAGCCTTCGGAATAACGAATATCATCCAGAAATTAATGCGTTTTTCTCTTCATATTAAGGTTATGAGTGTAGCCACGAAATTTTTCGACAACTGTTACCGGATGCCCGTATTCCGCATTGAGGGGCGCGTGTGTCGAACCAATATCTCATCCAACACGGCCTTTCGAGGTTTTGGGGCACCACAGGGGATGATAATCATGGAGTCGATCATGACCAATGTGGCCATCGAATGTGGAATATCGCAGGAAAAAGTACGTCTGCAGATTCTATTATGACTGCAAAGCCGAATTTGATAGTTTGTTCTGTCACTTTCCCCTGGTTATTCTTTTCTTTGCTCAATCCCTGCAAATGTTTCTCGATTTAAAAACTGCAATCCCTGTATAGGGTCTTTGCAAATCCCTTTTCTCGCACAAATTTCACAAAATAATACTATATTTTCACAAAGGATTCACAATTATTATCGCATTTTGTATTTGCAATGTCCCTTCAGGGCTTCCATTGTGTAGGGCCTATGCCATTGCTGTGTCAAATTGATCCGTTGCCTATTACGTGACATTCTATCATCAGTTATTACAAGTCAATAATTTGTCGAAATCTTACAGTGAATAGATGGGGTTATTTGCCTTCTGTATTACATGTATTACAGATCTTCGAAATATAGATTTTAACGTGAGATTTCTATGCCACGATGTGTGTTGAAAAGATCACTTGAACATTGTTTGCTTGGTACTATCACAACAGGGGCGGATCCAGGAGGAGCGCAACCGGCGCACGCCCCCCCCCCTTTATTTTTTTGTTGAAACAAAAGAAATAAAAAGAAAAAAATGGGGGGAGGGGTGCGTGCGCCCCCCCCCCTTTAATTTTGTAAACGCGCCCCCTCTTCACGGAATTTCTGGATCCGCCCCTGCACAGTGGAGTATTATTTTTGCTTACTGTATAATATGCACTTTGCTTTGGTGACAAACGTGACGTTGATAGCAGCGATATATTAATGTTTGCAAATCGACGTCCGAATTATAAAGGACCGAGATTATCTTAGGTCTGGTGATACTGTGTGTCATTTCATAAGGTAGAGAGATTCGTCGTTTAATACATGTCAGAGATTTCTTGTAAAGTCGTCGCGATTAATAATCGTATTCTCTTATGCCTATTTATATGTTATGCTTGCATCGCTTTGAAAAATGACATCTTATCACGGTAATTGTTATCTTTATTGGCATTATTATTACTATCATTATTACTAATATTAATATCATAATTATTATTATTTTCATCATCATCATTATGACTTCATTGTAAACATTAGGTACGCGAGTTGAATTTCTACAAAGATGGCGACATCGCCATGATGAACCAGAAGATCGAGAACTGCAATATCGAGAGATGCTGGGAACAATGTCTTGAGAAGAGCAACTTTTACACCAGGAGGAGAAATGTCGACATTTTCAATAGGTGAGATTTGTTGATATAACTAACTAAATGTATATGTATATATCAACCATAAATGCCCTACGACAAGGCTGTTATGACGAAAGATGTCTTAGCAGCTGATATTTATAGAGTAAATCATGTTAAGCGTATTCTACCCTGTATGTAGTCGTTGTCAAATGACCTGCACATTGAATGAAAACTTACTCCGAAAATGACATGCGGTATTCCAAGAGAAAATTTAGACAGATGAGGATCAAGATTCTATTCAATTTTCCGTTTTCTCCTTTAGGATCCTTTCTTTGTATTTTGATCGTATTTTATTGTTTTTACAATCATGAAGGGTTTATTTATTTATTCATTTATTTATTTATTTATTTATTCATTTATTTATTTATTCATTATTCATTTACGAGCATACAATTAATTGTAACTGTGGCTTCTTTCTGGCAATCGTTCTATGGCTCATATTCAGTTCTATTCTTTCAATGCCTAAGGGAGAACCGATGGAAGAAACGAGGACTGGCCATCATTCCCGTGAAATATGGCATTGGATGCTCACCTTTGTACTTTAATCAGGTAAATCAATCAATCGATGTATGAAAAGTCATGGCTGACATAATGATGTTTGATAAGTGTACAGAACAGGTTCAATGATGTTGTCAAATGCCAACGGGTTTTCCGACTGCATGGTTATTCAATGAATCGATATGCCTTTCTGTGGCCTTTATTATATTATTAAAACAAAACAAAAAATATTTGTATAACAAGTTTGTTATGAATATCAAACATGACATATTTATGAAAATATGTTTGCTAACAATTGCTCCTGTTGCTGCAACATTTTTTCTGTATTGTAGTTATTTAGGTACGGGAATAAACACTTGCTTTCAGCTGAAAAGCTGGTAGTCAGCATGTCCGTATAAGTTGCAAAAGGTTACGTGTATTGAAGTTGCTCCTTCAACACCAATACACTATACAGTCATGTAAATTTACGTATTTGGAAAGAACACAAATTATGTCGAAGTTTAACGTGAGCTAACGAGCGCAAGTTTGTTCCTTGCGTGAGTTATGACAAGTTATGTATATATTGTGAATTACCTCTCAGGGAGCAGCCCTGGTTCACATCTACATGGACGGGTCTGTCCTGGTGACCCACGGCGGGGTGGAGATGGGGCAGGGCCTGCACACCAAGATGATACAGGTGGCCGCTAGGACTCTGGGTATCCCAGAGGACAAAATTCACCTGTCGGAGACCAGCTCAAGCAAGGTGCCAAATACCCTGCCCACCGCGGCCAGCCTCGGTTCGGATCTTAACGGCGGAGCGGTGCAGGTATATAAACTTTCATAGTATTAGAGAATGGGCGGAAAGAACCCACATTTCGGAAGCTGAAGTCAAATGTTATTGCAGGGACCACCCTCGAGAGAGTAAGGCGGATGGAGAGTGGTTGTTCCTCTTGCAAATTCCGCTACTCATTGTGTTAGGTTGTAGGGTATCATGTCCATCGATGTAATCCTATCAAAGAAGATACATCTAATAGTCAACGAGCCTTGTTTTTACTCCCAATGTTTGACTGAAGCATTTCCAAGCTCTTGTACACCATGTATTAGCCTTTCCAGAATAGCCCATAGGCAGTCATATTTTTTGGC
Source organism: Diadema antillarum (assembly GCF_040938485.1). Taxonomy (NCBI): domain Eukaryota; kingdom Metazoa; phylum Echinodermata; class Echinoidea; order Diadematoida; family Diadematidae; genus Diadema; species Diadema antillarum. The sequence continues at coordinate 2,340,531 of NW_027271000.1, read as the reverse complement.
AAATAATGTAAATTGTGTAAGGTTCCCAGTGCAAACAGGCTGTTTTCAACGTTCTTAACCCAGTCGTTTATCGTGATTATAATTATCGGTAATGGCATCTTTATTCATTCCATGAAAATCATTCCTTGCAGCCCAAGGCTGAATTGAAAATAATATCGAGAAATGTCTGTATCATTGCCTGAGTAAGGTTATACCTTGGTAATCAGAACAAATTAGCCTAGATGTTTTGTGTTTGAAGAAAATATAAACTGATGGCGTATTGTCTGGATCATCTTGTATGTTAGATGAATGGGCAACATGTCACTTTTTTTTTTTACGAGACAGACGTTACATTTCTTGAATTAGTTGATGAGCACATATGCTCGATGAATTACTTGGTGGATTAGCAAGAATTGTAGACAACTTTTTAATCTTTTTCCACTATGAAGAACGCTTGTCACATCCTGCGAGAACGTTTGGAACCCATCATGTACGCCAATCCGAAAGGAACATGGAAGGAATGGGTAAGGCTGAAGTGGAATACTTATAATTTTTAGTCAAGTGGGACTGATATATTATGAAGACAGCAGGATAGAATTACAATAGTCTATATATAGGCCTACATCACCCAGTATCTTATCCTCAACCGGAATTTCTAACTCCCCTGTATCAGAGAGAACATTTTGTTCACTCTAATAATTGTGTCAAAAGACATTGCTAGGATAAGTATTCGTTGAGTGAAATCTCTCTTGGATGATCTACTATATGTAGCAATGTTATGATTAATGGTTTTGTACTAGAATCGTCATGCCTTCAACCTTCTACATGCATTTTATAAATCAAATATGTTTCAAAAACATTATGCAAAGATGATATCCATTTCAATTATGTTCATGCTATTTATTCTATTTTATACATTAGCTTATTATGTAATGTTATGTTCCAAAATTTGATTGTTGGACTAAATCATGTCAAGGGCGTCTCCTTGCCGTGGGTTCGGATGAATATGTCAAAATCAGATTTCTTTAAATTCGGTCTCTGCTTTTCAAGTTCTTAGCCAGGACGTATCTCATACGTTTCATTTGAAATCTCGCCCATATCTCCCACTCTTCTTTTAGGCGGAAGAAGCTTTCACCAACAGAATTAGTCTGTCAGCAACAGGCCATTACAGGTTAGTTAAACACAAAATATGTGTAAAATTATATTTGTGTACAGAGAGAGGGAGGGGTTATGGATCTATTCTCTTACATCCCTATTAATTCTGAAGACAAAGAAACAAAGTCCATTACTTTGGATTTCTTCCAACGGACTGGGTTTATTGTGTCAGCAAAATGTTTCAGATGTCTTAAAGCAGGAAATACACCATGGAAATCTTGGTAAAACTCAGGTGCAGTTGTTGAAGGCAATCCATTTTATTTTCAGGAGAATGAAGTGATGCAAAGTCCCCTCAAATATATTAGTGTTACATCATCAAGTCAGGATGCAGGGACTCCAAGCCTCGAGGTGGCATTTTCGTGTGACAAAAACAACAACAACAACAAACAAACAAACAAACGAAAATGGAAGAACTGTCCTAGCTAGGGAAGTTATATTTTCAAGCTTACAAATACATAATGAAAGAATTTTAAGGGTATTCAGTTTCATTTTGACGCAGGTGACGCAGGCTGCTGCTTTTAATTTCAACCCACCGCGACGCCAACAACATTCTTTTAGAAATAGAGATTACTTTCAAGAGGTTACTATCATATTCTGTAGTAAAAAATCACACTTAAAATTTCTTTTGTGTGTATGAGTTTCAGAATGATATGCCATGCAGTTACACAAAAATGGAAAAACCATGGAAATGTCAACCCTTTATGAAATGTAAGCTTTTCGGTTTCTTTCTGTTATTTTCTTCAGTACACAAGGATTAGACTTCGACGAGAAGACCATGACGGGAAAGTTGTGGCACTACTTTTCTTACGGGGCCGCTGCTTCCGAGGTGGAGATCGACTGCCTGACTGGAGATCATCGAACGTTGAGAACTGACATCGTGTTTGACGTCGGACAGAGCATCAACCCGGCTGTCGATATCGGACAGGTAAAGATATCTCCGAACGGAATCGCGCACAAAAGAAGAGAAAGAAATAGATCGCAAATGGTACTAGTATTCGACTGTTCCGGGGGTTCCATTGCATTTGCTCCTGCGACAATTACTCCCATGATATATCTGCATGCTAAGCCAAACGTAAATTCAACCCATAAACATAACCCTAACCCTAATCCTAATTCTCACATCAAACTAAACCTAAAACCCTATCACAACCCTAACCCTAACCCTAAGTCCTTAGAGAAAATAAGACCGGAGCAATTGTCGCAGGAGCAAATGTCGTGTCACCGTTCCGGGCGTCATGGACGTGATTGAGGATAGCTGTAATTAGCTATGTTGATGAAATATAAGTAAGTTGTTCTTCAATGAGTCTTTTGATTTAAAGCGTAAGATAATGATAGAACACAAGAAGTCCTGTCACAAAAGTAAAACGCAACATAGTTGTGAAAATTCATTGACACTGAAGAAAAAAAAAAAGGTCAGGAAGTACAACTGAATCATAATTTTCCTTCTTTTTTTTTTTCGTAGTAAAGTAAAGTTGATTTATTCCCGTACAAGTAAGGCCACGTTTTTAATTAGACATTTTGAAGCACGAACCCCAATATTGCTGTTGATGGAGAATCAGGGGACGTGTCAAAGATGGTTGATGTGGTTGTATTATGATTTTTGTGTTCTGATTTCCTCTATATCTAATGAAGATTGAAGGAGCCTTCATACAAGGCTACGGTCTCTACGTCTTAGAAGATCTTCGATGGACTCCAGAAGGGAGGCTGTTGACTGCAGGACCTGGTTATTACAAGATCCCTGGTTTTGGCAACATTCCAGCAGAATTCAACGTGACTCTCGTCAAGGGCGTGACCAACCCCACAAACATATGCTCCTCCAAAGTAAATCAACTCGTCGAATCATAATGTGGAATCCGTGACGATTTTTATTTTTACATTGCCTTACATTTTAGATTTACTTAAAAGGTTTTCGGAGTAATTCAGGTTTCAAGTTAGTGACCATACTGCTGCAAATACTGATGGTTTGCTTATGTGTGACTGGTGAACTTTAGTAAGCACGGTCTTGGCACCCTGGAATACACCATGCACTAAAACATGTAATTGAAATGAAGCCCAATTACGTCATCCATCGAACTGTATTACATGTGAGAATATGAATTTGATTCTAAGTATGTACCCAGCGTAACATACTCATTGAGGATTTACAGGTAATAAAATATTTTGATGATATATGTGTATATATTCATACTTTGTGTCATTTTGTATTCGTTTACTTATCCCACAGGCTATCGGCGAACCTCCCCTCTTCCTCGGCTCCTCGGTGTATTTTGCCATCAAGGACGCAATCATGGCGGCTAGGACTGAAGAGGGTTTGTCCGGTGACTTTCGTCTTGACACTCCAGCCGTGGCGGAGCGAATCAGACTGGCGTGCAGGGACCAGTTCACCAAGAGGGTGGGTCGAAAGATTAAGTACTACTCAATGTTCCAATTATCTGTGATACAAAGAGTAGAATAACAAATAAACACACCAACAAACAGTGTCAAATATTTCAGTGACATTGATGATATCGGTTGCAACCTTGTAATGCAAATTAGACAAGGCGTGATAGCATTTTGAGATGTTACAAAATCATTTCTCAGTCAATAATGATTTTTAAGCAACCTTAAATGTCAGCATTACTACTGAAATCCCAAAGATCCTTGAATCAGTGGATGCAATTCTTAGTGCTTTAAATTTCTTGTGAATAGAGTAAATTCGTTTGATTCTTCTATGATGTGATAATGCAGATGGAGCCCGTGTATAGATATTTGTCTATTATAAGAATCTGTTTGAAGCGCCATAAGATTTTCATAACCCTATATTTAGCCCCATGACGTATTATCATTTTTGTTTTCAAACTGTCTTACAGCCACTAATATTCTAATCCCTCATCCTGTTCTTGTAGTCTTTGTTTCCCCTTTTAGTCGAGAAGTTGAATGGTAAATAATTACCTGTAAAGCACTATACACGGCAATTTGCAACAATATTCAAAATCAAGCTTCAAATCATAATGCTAAAAAATAAAACTAAACGGAACATTTTGAAATACTACGGTAAACACACTTTTTGAAATGCATTTACAAGGTCTTATGACGTTTTTTGGTTGTCTGCCTGTTGTTGTTTTCATTCAGTTTCAAGAGCCAGAAGATGGGACGTATCAACCGTTTTTTGTCAGACCCTAGGAGATGGACTTTGCGGACTGCCTTCTCGAAACAGATGGATCAGCAACGTAAACAAAACGCAAGCTGCAAACCTCAACCAGCAGGCATAATAGCAGTAGAAAGTGCCAAAAAGCCCTGCATTTCAAGAAAACAAATTAGTGGTACAGATATCATCATTGATGCAGAGATATGCGTGTTGAATACCGTTTGCTGCTCGGTATTGAACCTCTGAATTGTACTCATATTAAGATTATGGATTATGCATTTGAAGTACACTATTGTATGTGCCTTTTGTGTCTATTACCGAATAGTGATGTAATGCCGCATGATATAATCTTGAATGTTTTCTGTGTTACATCGTGTAATGATCATATCCTTCAAAGTAACATAATCTCCTATACGACTACAAATATATCGTTTATTACCGAATGTAGAGACGTAATTGCAGTTACAGTTATTATGATTATAAGCGTATATTTCTTGATTTTAAAAGACATATACGAGAAGTGACTTCATACCTCATGTTGCTATTATATGATGCTGACTGGCTTTCAGGTTCATGTATACAAAAAAAAAAAAAAAAAAATAGGCCTATCTCACGTTACCTGCCCTTCGAAGCACCGTTCTTACTCGGTGTTTCTTACATTTGTGTGTGTGTGACCAAATTGAAGTGCAGTATAAAAGGAAGTTTATATATTTTCCGATAATATAGATGAAGTAATTATATCATTGGGCTTAGATATGAGAGTGATTACTCCTTTTAATAGAAGTGAACTCAGTCCATGTCATTATTTCGTCAGCGTAAATTCCAGGCTGTAACTGATGCTTTGCATTCAGGGAAATACAGAATGCCTAGTTCCTTTCAAACCTGCGGTGTTGGAATAGCGTGCAGCACTAGACAGCATAAAATCAGTGACACATTTTCTAGCATAGTTAGGCTTGCCACGATAGCTGAGTTGATACACACTTCACAAAGTCTACGCTTTCATTGGTGTGCATATTACCCTCTGTGGTTATTTGTTGTGGTGAATGTATCGTAGCACAATGGTGTCGTAGCATGGTACAGGGAATATTCAAAATTATTATCTGCATGGGTTATTGAGTGGTAAAGTATTTACGAGTACATGTTAGCGTATTACGGATTCTTCCCACAATATTTTATGTACGCAGTCCGCTTCACTTCACAGCCATCCTTGTTCAATGAGTATTGCTGCGTACACCAACCAGTATAGCAACAGCGGGCTCGGTTTTAGCTTGACACAGATTTTTGCGTGTATCATCGCTCTCTAGTGTTTAGAATTGTGTTGTTTTTATGCTTACACAAAACTGTTATGTCATAGAAGAACATCCCAATACGTTTTACTATTCTATCTCTCTACCTATGGCTAGGGATAAGAAATGGTCCACCCCGGGGTCCACCGTCACGTGACAATGTTTATATCATCGCTGACTGATATTTGACACATCTTTATACATATTGCCAATTGCATTGTAGCTTGTACAACTATATACACGTTTGTTTATATATATGTATATATATATATATATATATATATATATATATATATTCATGTACACTGCATTTGAGTTATCTCCTTTTTATGAAAATCTTATCTGGGTAGTTTAATAAAATCTGTAATTTCTCACCAAATTTTGTAAGTGCACATGGCTTGTCCTCTGTGATTTTATACTTTGTAGCAAAATTCGAATTCAGAGGATCAATATCATCATTCTCTTCTTTTACCCCTGTTGAGAACCCAATTCATACAAAGAACATAATTACTTCGGCATGACTGGTCCCTTGATTTGAGAATTCCTTATACAATCTATTATGAAAAAGCCCCAAGCCTTTCTCTTTAGTCATTTGAAAGGAAGAACAATCTAATAAGTAAATACGAAAATGCATACACCACCTACCTACTTATGGCAAGACATTATAATGTACTTCAGGACAAAATAATAATCAGTCATTATTTTGCACAGAGACAGGAAGTAGTGTCTGCTTCACTGTATTTCTATATTTTCACTTTCGTTCGCATGCATACAATGATTTAATGTTATAAGCTCCAGGGATTAGTCTTCATTAAGTTTCCTCACGCTGTTCTGTTCTCTTTGACTATATATATATATATATATATATATATATATATATATATATATGTATATATATATATACATACATATATGTATATAATTATATACAATATATATATATATATATATATATATATATATATATATATATATATACTGTGTGTATATATGTATAGGTATACCTGTGCTTTGGCGTCTTGTCCGCTACTGGCGGTTTCACGCTGTGGCGATCCTTAGTCAGACTGACTTCTCCGACGGATATATATATACTCAACGGATTCATATATGTGTGTGTGTGTATATATATATATATATATATATATATATATACCGTAACGTATTTTGTGTACTAGGCACAGCTGCATACATTAATCCTCCTGTGGTTGTAATATGATACTTATACTTCGAACAAAAGATATGCATGTTAAAGGGTGTGTAGAATTCTGGTCGAGGTGAGGATTTAGCTTTTAACGTTTTGCAAGATATTCAGAACCCACTCTTTGAGATGTCAAAGAGCATGCAATTCTAAGGAGTCTCAAAAGTTTATTTGATGAAAATCGGTTTTGAAATGGCTGAGATATCCAAAAACAAGGTGAAACAAAGAGATCCTAATAAAAGGCGTGACCTGTAGTCTTTTATTGTTGTCACTTTTTTGGATATCTCAGCCATTTGAAAACCAATTTCATCAAATAAACGTTGAATCCTTCTTAAAATTACATGCTTTTTCATATTTCATAAGAGGTTTCTCATGATCTCACTTAGGAATGTAAAAAACATGAATCCCCACCTCAACCAGTACTGCACAGCCTCTTTATAGCTGTCAGAAAGAAGAATTCACTAGCTTCTCCTACTTTGTTATCGATGGCAAATAACAACACACCACTTACATGAACTACATTGTGCAAGTAAGTGCATCACAGAGGCCCCATCTGTAAAATTAAACTAGTAGTTTAGATTTGCATTTTTTTCGTAATAGTACGAAAAAATTATTCAAATCCTAACGGTCAATTTAACTAGACAAATAAAGACCCTCTTGAGTTCAAAATTTACAGGAGGTTTCGAACTGGTGTTCTCCTTCAAAACCCAAGTGTTCTCACCAATTTTTCCAAAATTTGCATGCAAAAGGGACTGGCTGTCTTTAAAGTCCATCCGTAGACAAGACACAATAAAATACGGTAACAGGCGTCCACAGTCTCAATAGAAACTTACGTATATAACGCTTGAATAGTTCCTATTCTTAAATGCATCACTGTAATATTTACAACGATCACAATTTAAAGAAAGTAGAGAGGTTACAGTTGTGTTGGTTGTCATCGTATCTCATTTATTATGTTTTCTCCTTGTCTGCCTGGCATTTCCGTACTTTTGTATCTCCCCAGTGACGTCATTGTACTCTGTCCTCAGTCGAGCGATAAACCTTGAGTGCGTCAGAGCATGGACCTAGCTAGGTCCATGGTCAGAGTTCATAGAATTGTGCATGCTAGACACACGCACTGCATTGTATACCAAACCGAACTTTGCGCACTTCATTTTATGGTGACGAAACGATGAGGCTCTTGCACCCGACAGGCTATAACTTTACAGATACATTTTATGAAATTCTGCTTGCATGCTTTGATCCCGCCGTGAAATCGACAGCTCCCGTTGCGTGCTGGATGCATTTTAACAACCGATCATGGCAGACTCAAAGAATTACCTTGTGTTCTTCTGTAATGGAAAGCAGGTTAGTAACTTTGCTGCCGTGATGTCGTGAACCGATAGATATATATTGGTACAATCGTGTATTATCATTATTATTATAATTATTATGTTTGTTCATATCTATTACATATTAATTATTCATATTCGTTCCTATTTATTAGGCCTACATATTCCTGTCGGTGGTATATGTGGAAATGCTCACATTTATCCTTATGAATCATTATCTTTCTGTTCGTCGATCATATTTTTCCTTAAAAGTGTTTGAAGTCCGAAGGCAAAATTAGGTTCCGCAGTTATTAGCTTGAAATCTGTGTCTCGAAAACAACAACAAAGAGCCCTTCTGTGTCTATTTTAAATGGTATTGCAACTTTGTTGCCATATACTGGCACAAAATTATGCATAGATATTCGTTTTCAACTTTTCAGCGGGCATTGTTGGATGTCGGCCAGTTTTCAATTTTGTATTCGATTGACCTCGAACTCAAAGGACACAACAATAAATGCATAAATTCATTCATTCAAATTGATTTAATTTCATAAATTCTTATATAAAAATCTGAATGAGTGAGACTTTATTGTGCTCTCACTTCGAGTTCTTTTTTTCCTCCTTGCCAAAATTATGAACTTCTTTTATCTATTTCGGTGAGCCACCTCATCTTGTGCTTCGCGTTGGTACTGACCTTTGAACTCCTCTTCCTTCCTACCTTTTCCCTGTCTTTCCTGTCTTCCTTATGTTTCTTTCTATTGCTTTCTGAGCTAAAATTCCTTCTTTTTATTTCTCTCTCTCTTTACCAGAAAGCTTCGTCATGTTTGTTTGTTTGTTTGTTTGTTTGTTTGTTTGTTTGTTTGTTTGTTTTTTGTTTGTTTGTTTGTTTGTATAGGTAGGTATGTGTGTATACGTGTTTCCTATTCCTCCCTTATCTAGGCAATTTGCCTCCATAGTGTAGTGCAGTTCAGTAACTATAGTTATATTGTCCACGAGGAGACAGCAAAATAAAAGCTTGTCTTTTCATCATGTCTCCTCGATCCATTTCCATCAATATAAATTTTAATTCAGTATCAAAAGAATGTGATGCGCACTATTGTTGATTCATATCATTTTTCTTCGTTACGACATTGTATATTGATATTGTGTTATTATGTGCATGTAAATGATTTGTACTGCTGGAACTTGAAATGAAATAGAATGATATGAAAAAATGAAATGAAGATACGAATTGCATTGAGTTCTTTCATGTTGGAGAAGTGTACTGCATCGATATCGATAAATTCTGTGAACAATTTTCTTTGCATACATTCGTATCTTTTCTTCAATTTTAAAAGTCATTGTCATTGCTTTCTCAATTATCTGTCTGCACATTACATAAATCAAATTCTGTCCTTACAGGTAGTTGAGAAGACTCCAGATCCAGAGATGAATCTTCTTACTTTCCTGCGAAATCGCCGTATCCTTATATATTTTGGTGTTTGCTTTTGTTCTGTTTTAATATCAAACATGTTGCTTTCGAACAAACAGTGTGCGTTATTATCGCCTGATTGGTACATGTATCTACCATAATATTTCGGGAGCCAGCGGGGGTCAGCCTAGCTGAAAAGTTTACCAAGTTTGAAGTACATAATAATTTTGCATTCATTCCCCTTAGAATAAAAACGAAAGTCTGATTATCTATTGGTGATGGATGTGGCCGCGAGGGCCATGAAAAGCCCCCCCCCCCCCGAAAAAACCACCATCACAACAACAAACAAACAAACAAACAGACAAACAAACAAACAAACAAACAAAACAAATTGGGTTAGCCTATAGAGGTAAAAAAGCAACCTCGTAAAACCTGTGGAGTATTATCAGGCGTAGCCTAAAATTCAATGCGACACCATTGCCACACTTTTTAAATGTTGGGGGTAGTCGTCATGTTTAAAAAAAAGAGAAAACGGTACACCTTTTGACAAGGCATCGTGGCTTAGCAATGAGACACCTGAAGCGTTTAATTCATAATTTGTTGATATCGGACCTCGCGGATAGCTAACCCGTGGCAATGATCAATCGCTGTTTTTTATGCCTATACTAAAATTTGAAATTGCTGATATTGTTGTTCATAATCTAGAGGCAAAAATAAGTACTGATGGTATCTCGTATCATCTCTTAAAACACAGCGTACCCGACATTGCTGTATCTTTCCTCATGGAAGTGTTTAAATTTGTCATTAAACAATGGTGCAGTGCACGCACAGCAGAATGAATTCGTTGCTGAAGTCGCACCAAAGTAGGCCTACACTTAAGATGGGCAGGGAGGATGAATTTAGAAACAATTTTTTCTCAATAACTTGAAAAGATTATTTATACGGGTGCACGTCACAAGTTCGACACCCATTAGTCATACAGCCCACAAGCTATAAGTGAACAATAAAGCCCACGAGCCCGACATCAACTAAAATAGGTCCACGAACTATACGGTCAATATCTAGACAATAGGTAAATAAGGCATATGAGGTCAATACTAGACAAATAACGCCCACTAGCTCGACACTAACCCCCCCCCCCCCCTCAAAAAAAAAATAGGCCTTTTTGGCCTTTGTCGAACCCGTGGGCCTTTTTTGCCAAGTGTTTGCTCATTTGTTCATGGGCCTTATTCTTCTTCTTCTCTTCTTCTTCGATTTTCTTCTTCTTCCCTTAAAAGTGCAGGTTCATGCCTGGAGATAAACGCACTATATTGTGTATATAGGTACACTAGGTAGATGGGACAACTTCACTGAGCTGGCACCGTATTACGTGAACATTATTTTATTTATATTGTTGTCCACACATACGTTATATCCTCTAGAGTAGTCTCCTCATCCAGCGATTCCAACACCAAAACTTTAAAGATTCATAACTTTTGCATCGATTGTCCGATTTTCCTCAAACTTTCACTGATGTGTTCTACTAATGTTGTTGCTTTCACTCAATCCACACTTTGGGTTTGTGTTACCTTTAAAGACTCAAATATTCCGGCTTTAACCTGTGGGCTAGCATAGCTGAAATAAATACCGGTAACCTCGTGAAACCCACTACATTCTGTTCTTTGATTCAAAAGGCTGTATCTCACCAACGGAGACGTCTCCGCAACGTCTCCAACGCAGCAGTCGCAGCAGTCGCGGAGACGTCTCCAACATAAAAATATGATGTAGCCGTTGCAGAAACACCTGACTTGATCTGGGGAGGATGTCAGCACGCAGATGGGTCACGTGGTTTCTAAAGTAGGTCAGACAGCGTCAAATAGAGTCGCGGAGACGTTCCGCGACCCCTCACCAGTTTTTCTGGTCTCCAGCAGGTCTCGGCGACGTCTCTGAGACATCTCTGACACATCGCGGAGACATCGCGGAGACGTCTCAGCAGTCGCGGATATAGTTAGTCTCCGCGACGTCTCCGCAACTGATGGAGACGTCTCGGAGACGTCGCGGAGACTTCGCGAAAAATCAAACATGTTCTTGCGACTCCTCGGAGACTCTATAAATTTCAGGAGACGTCTCTGCAACTAGCAAAATCTAGTTTCAAGCGCGGTGAGATACCCCCTAAAGTGCAAAATGACCAAACGGTGCCAGACCTTTAAGTGGAGAGACATAGCCGCCAGACGCCCATAAATACCCAAAATGTCCAGCTATAGGCTGTAGCCTGTAAATGAGAAACCTCAAGAAACCTACTGGAATTTGTTCTTGGTATTTTATTTATTTATTTATTTATTTATTTATTTATTTATTTATTTATTTATTTGTTTATTTATTCATTCAGTTTTCTTTTAACAGGGTAGCTTATTCAAACTTTGTTTGAATAAGCATTCCCTACCAGACGTTACAAGTGGTGGAGATAGGCTGTAGGATAGTCCTACCCTCCCCTTCCCCCATCTAGGGAGTTTTCACTACACAACGGGAAGACCGAGAATACGCGGAAGCACAGTCCCCGTACTCGGACTCACGTCCCCATATCTAAGCAGTTTCGCTTTCCTGTACAGGACGGAGGCGTGGGGACAAGTTCGCTGATTGGCTGGCCGGCTGGCTGGCTCACTCCTGCCCCGGCATCGGGACCGAACGCTATTTTGGCCGAGTACCGTACTCGTTTTCCCCAGGACGGGACGTTTCTCGGATTTGCTCGTGCGCAGAAGCAAATTTTGCACACGGCATGCTCAACTCCCGGCCGCGTCGTGCTTGCGAAAACTCCTTATTACCACAACAAATAGGCAATAGACCGGTTCTGAAATGTTTTCAGGTGTTCTGCATGCTTTGTTCACAAAAGCTGCCCTTAACAACCACAAAGCTTGCCGGAGGCTTACCCAACCTAGCAACAACTGAGCGAATTCTTGCCTATGGAACTTGACGGGAGGGAGGAAGTGAATGAAAATACTAGAGGCTGGAGGAAATGAACATATATAAATTGTAATAAATTACAGAAACAGTCTAGCCCGAGTCATATAGGGTCTTTAAACACCGATCCTCAAGGATCTACACGACGATCCCATTATCATGTCGGCGATTATCTTGGGAGTTCCGGGATAGTTTTGCCCCGGATGGAGCGTCAACCAAGGAGGTTTGAGAAATGGAGTAATGATAGTCTCATTCCCTTTGATCCCATGTTTCATGCCGCCTCTCGGAAATATTGGAAGTACAATGTATGTGCTAAACTGGATCTGCCCCACAAATAGGAAGATAATTCATCCATGTGTCATTGCATCATGACTAGTCACTCTCAAAGGAAAATATGTCTTTATGATGGTAATTACTTTTCGCTGTCCCTTCTTACAAAAATTAAGCGATACGGGGATGTGCGAATAAAATTTGTTCGAAAATTGATGAATTAAAAATCAAAATTACTCGAATTTACATGACTTTACACTAATCTAACATAAGAATAAATAAAGAGCTATATTTGAAAATTATACCATTTCAGTTTCATTTGTCGGAAGTGATCGGAAAGATGATAAAATCGGCTTTGCAGTGAGGGTACAGTTTCAAATATTTTCACGACATACAGCTCAGGTTTGCAGTTTTGCACATAATTCTGGACGGGATTTACTTTTGTTTTACTAGTATATGCTTTATCATTAAGTAAACATTCATTCTAATTAACAAAAAAAAAGAAAAAAACAAACAAGCAGAATATAGCCGATATTAAGTTAGAGTTAATGAATCTTCAGATTGCTCCAAAAGACGGTGGCATGGAACCCCGGTCATCAAAGGCACAAGAGCACCTGTGGAATTATTTTGTGCATTAATAGAAAAAATGGCAGCTGTTTGAATAATTACAGCCAGTTGGAAGTACATCTCTTAAACCTCCTTGCGTCGACGAGCGTTGATGACTGCACACACGGCATCGACACGGCAGCTACACAGATGACGGCGCGTACACCGACTTCCACGGACCACGGCAACTATACGGTCCATGCCGGCAGAGCACGGCGTCTACATGGACCAACGCGGCAGCTATACACGGACCAACACGGCAGACGAAAATCTGCCATAAAAATCGAGCTGATTTGGATTTTCATCAATCTTTTTGTCGTTCTCGTCACGTAGGGACCGTGAAGATCCGTGTTCATCCCTGTATAATACCGGGGAGGTGAGATCCCTGATAATACCGTGTTTACATAAACGCGATGGCCCTTGTAGTTGTCATGTGGTTGCCTTGTAGGTCCGTGTAGCTGCCTTGATGATCCGTGACGGTCCTTGATGTGACAAAAACCGTCACAAACTGCCAAGGATACTCACGGCACCTACACGACCGTTCCAGTCAGCCACACGGACATGTACGGCAACCACACGGCAGCCACATCACGGACCATCCCGGATTGCTCTGCCAACATGGCAGTCCACGGATGACGCTGCATGTTTTTGACCTCCAAAAACTGCTGTGTTGGCCTCCCGGACGTCAACGGACCTACAAGGACCTCCAGGGACCTCCACTGATTCCCATGGCGTCTACACTGGTCTCTTCCCGGATCATCCCGGATCAGATCCGGGGTGATCCGCATGTATATGTGACTGGGCCTTTATGAAACCGTTTGAAGAATGAGCATCTATGATAATCATTGAGGGAACTGACCATTACCAGACTCCTTTTCTCTGTATGGTTCGCTGGTTCGCAGTCACTTTCGTTATTTTTAGCAGCAGTTATTTAGTGTGTATAAAGAGAACAGGACATGCGAACAAAAATCTTTTTAAAAAAGATGGGTGTTTTTTGTTGTTTTTCTTCAACTGGAAAATTATGAAGAGAAACATGCATTAACCAATACATAATCCGAAAGATTTCACATTCCGGTAACTTGGCGAACAAAATTATGCACAAGGGTGCGCAAGATGGATAAATGTTGATTTTTATACGATACTAATATTCCTTTTTTTATCAGTCCTGAGATATTGATAACAAGAAGAAATATGAGGAGAAACTGAAAGGATTTATTCCATAACAAGTCATATTAAAGAAAGTTCGGTACAGGATTTCAGTAATTCCTCTGTAATACAGCTTAAAATTGTTAAAATCAAGAACCTCTTCTTAGGTCTCTATGCCGAAAATCTATGAAAAAGCGGCTTGGAGATTGGTACACCAAATAAAGCCAGTGGCATGCTAAACATTCAATTCTACGACAAAATGAACCTACGCATAAAGTTGCACAAATTGGAAAGAGATCCACTCCTTACGTTTGACGGCACAATAGATTTATTATATACTAGACATGATGTGCAACGATGCAGACTCCTCTATACAGCCACATTGTACCCACACAGATACTTTTATGCATATATACAACTATCATCTTAATAGAGCTGGAATGCAGTGTCCGAATGCGAATCAAAGGAATGAATACACCAAGGCTGATGGCACACAGTGAATACAAATTAAGCGAACTTGCCGATGTCAATAGCATGTCTCTTTGAGGAGGGGGGGGGGGGTGTGTCTTAGTCCATGGGCCACGACCCGAAAAATGGGTTGTTGGTACCACCTGAGGTGGCAAAACCTTTTTGGTGTCATTTTGTTTGTCGGGCATAGATATGCTTATCAAGCTATGATAGCATTTCCAAATGAGTAGCTTAGTCATAATAAATGATTTTTTAACCAATTTGGTCTCGTTTTTATATCTGTATACTTCTGAATCGAAACTAACCGCTGTACAAAGAAGAGCACTGTCTTCCGTATGTCCACAGGTGTTCTGTTGTAAACGCGGTGCGCTTAGTCTTTATTCAAGGCAGCGAAGGGAATATCCAAAGGGTTATGATGTCCACAGCTGTCACGCGGTGCGCTTAGTCTTTATCTAGACCAATGTACCGTTATCATATCTAAAGTTCCTCATAAAATGGATTATCTATACTGTTTTTATACTACCCTCTCAACAAATACATCAGTTTTAAGCG
The DNA here is from genome assembly GCF_040938485.1 of Diadema antillarum. Lineage (NCBI taxonomy): Eukaryota > Metazoa > Echinodermata > Echinoidea > Diadematoida > Diadematidae > Diadema > Diadema antillarum. The sequence continues at coordinate 2,325,086 of NW_027271000.1, read as the reverse complement.
AAAATCACTCTGTACATTTACAATATTATTCATTATAATGTATTGTAGTGTACCGGTACATTGTTTTTGCATTATCTTTTATTGTTGGATGGAAATAAAGCGACATTGGCGTGGTGTTAGCGTTTTCACCGTAGCGTTTTCGCCGGAAATGATAAATAATTGAAAAATACGATAAAATTCACGAGGAATTGCTTTGTTGTTGTTGTTGTTGTTTTTAGATAAAAGGATATACACTGTATCATAAGCTTTGGATATGCCCTTCGTCGTCTTGAATAAAGACTAAGCGCTGTGGACATCATAACCTTTGGATATTCCCTTCGCTGCCTTGAATAAAGACTAAGCGCATCGCGTTTACAACAGAACACCTGTGAACATACAGAAGACAGTGCTCTTCTTTGTATAGCGGTTAGTTTCGAGTCAGAAGTATAGGGATATAACAACGAGACCAAATTGGTTAAAAATTCATTTATTATGACTAAGCTACTCATTTGGAAATGCTATCATAGCTTGATAAGCATATCAAACAAAATGACACCAAAAAGGTTTTGCCACCTCAGGTGGTACCAATATCTGGCCTGGCCCACGGACTATCTAGACTCAATCTGAGTGTCTGTACACAACAAATAGTGTAACACACACACACACACACACACACACACAAACACACACACAAAACGGCCAAACATGCATGAGATACATATTGAAAGCGTTTGTGAGTTTCTTCCAACCACATTTTCTTTTTTTTTATAGATATTATGTAAATGACATACCGTAAAGAAAAACCAAAATAAAACAAATAGAGGGCCTTTGAACTGAAAGGATCATAAGGCTCGGACAAGAAAGCATCTACGAAACACCTATACAAATTAAGGTGAATTGTAGAGGGGGAGGGGTGGGGTTGATGGGTACGCCCACCCTTTTAAAATCCAGAAGTCGTTATCATCGCTTTGCTTGGGAGGTTTAGGAACGATGTCGTGATTTTCAGGTTTTTTAACTCGATGATGATGATCATGGTTGTGGTGGTGGTGGGGGGGGGGGGGGGGTGGGGGAGAGGCATATGGTGTCTGATATACCAACGGTTCCCTGAAATACAAATGCATGTTGATTTGTGTTGATTTATGATACCCTCAACATCACGTTTGCGGTCAAACGAATATCTAGAAACATTTCATATATTTCTAACATTTTTTTTTTCATTTTTCTTCATATTACTTGGATCGCCCACAATAAAAAAAAAATCCTTCCACATCAGCATTCTTGTTGTGACCTCATCTGTCGATCATTGCTAAAGTACTGATATGTTTAACAAAAGACATTGGAACGCACCTTCCCCTCGACTCGGCATAACTTGCGTGTTCCCTCGCCATGTCTTTTGTTAGTCACATCAATATCACAGAAACATTTTACAATGTATTTTATTTTTTGGCCATCTAGGCTATCTTAAAGGGGAAATCCATTCCAAATATAAGTTGCTCTGAGAAGAAAGAGTAAAATATTACGAGTTCATTGGCATGAATTTGATCAAAATCGGATGAAAAATAAGGAAGCTATGACATTTTGAAATTTTGTTATTTTTTTTTTTTGGGGGGGGGAACCGCTCTTGAACAGTCAATATGAATATGCAAATGGAAAGTGGGCATGTCATTCTCTCACAACTTACCATCTATAAAATACAGTAAATGAAATAGAATAAAGTACATAAAATTCTGAAATTTCAAGCTTTTCATTCGAACGCAATTATGCCCGAGACTAAAATCCTTATATATCTAACTGATCACTATTCTGAAGTTATTCAAAGAAAAACAATATTATGTTTCAGACTTCAGTTGCAGAAACATTGAATTTTCGTCATTCATTTGTACACGATCAATGGTTAGCTCAATTATTTGAATATTCATATCCACTGTACAAGAAGTGTTTTGCAGAAATTAGCAAAACTTCAAAATGTTATAACTTCTTTATTTTTCATCCCATCTCAGTCAAATGTTTAGCTTTGAACTCGTAAGATTTTACTTTTTTTTTACCGGACTAACTTATATTTGGACTGGATTTCCTCTTTAATGCAGCCTATCCATTTGACCAAGGACTTGTGCCTGTAAGGCTTGGAAAATGCACCACTTAGTAACTGCGAACGCTCGATGTGACGAGTTCGTCTCATTCCTCAGCAAACGAAGCCTTGTCAAAAGGCGTAACCTTTTCATGGTCCTCCCAGCCACACCCACCCATCACCAGTGATGAGACAGACTTTAGATTTCATTCTCAAGGAGCAAGCATGAATACAAAATTGTTATGTACATGAATATTGGTAACCTTTTCAGCCAGGCTGACCTCACTGGCTCCCGGACGAGGCCAACATTTGGGAGATAAAATCAAGTCCTTCTGCATTGTATGATAATAATAATGTTTAAATGGCGTCAGCAGCACGATGTTCTTGCTCCAAGTGACTCCTTTTACTTTCAAGTCTCTATTTCTTTCAAGTCATCCATTCTAAAGTATTAATTAGGTGTATGTGCCTGAACGTTTTTCTGTCTGCGTTGCGTCTTAAACATTGTGTTCTTACACGATTGTGTCCCATTTACTAGTATATGTAAATTTCACGGTTTTTTTTTTTTTTTTTGAGAGAGAGAGAGAGAGACTTCTTATGTTCCATGACGAAAAAATTACACACATCTGATAGTCGGTCTGAAAGGTAGCAAACTAGGGTGCGCAGAAGGAGGATGCGGATCATGTACGGTCATGATTTCGTCTTGTGACAGCTCGTCGCCGGGTAATATCAGGTAAGAAGCTCAATTTTCAATCTATTATGATATATATACAATGTCTAGATAACCGCTGACAGAAACGCACATACATGGTCATGCAAACACATTCTCTCTCCCTGTCTCTACATTTATTTACAGTCTTTTTTTTCTGCTGTAACATAGAAAAGAAACAACACAGAAAAACTGTGTCATTATTATTGCTTTTGACGTACACACATATTCAAAACATGGAATGCATCATAACTATATTTCTGTGAGAACCGAAAAGGGGGATTTAATCGCCTGTTTTTCGAGTTTCACTAAGCACCGGCTTGTACCGAAAAAGGTGGTTAGTGTATCGCGTTGCGTCGCGTAAATTGAAACCCTCACGTACATTAGTCCATCGGTTTTGTAGCAAGGTTATGTTGGGAGCGTGCCGACTCTCAAATGTTTTTCTTGTTGATATCTACCACAACAGCAATCATATCTGAATCTGATTGACAAATTGCCCTATACATCGACGTAAATAAGCACCGAGTTGATCCATGTGTTAGTAATGACTAAGAAATCATGAACATTGTCATGAATATGCATTTGTACAAAGTGGGTGTGTCCTGTTCGGTCTGTGCTGGGGAAAAGCAGATGGATCGAGACTGGGACTACGCCGTTTGAGGCGAGGGAAGAATAAAGTTTTGTTGCTGTAAGTTTGATATCACTGGTGGCGGTGATTTGTTTTTGTTGTCAGAATGTGTGACATGTTGTTTGGCCACCAGTATTTCCCTCCGTTCCGTAATAGCATACACGGCATACATACTCGAGCAAGATTCAAACCTACCACTTCCTGGATGATCACCAGGTTCGAATCCTGCTCTTTTGCCATGGCTACTAAAACACTGATCATTATTCAGTGCTTGTTTACGTCGCTGTAGGGGCAATTTGTCAATCAGTTGCAATGAAAACGACTAGACGCAAGAATTTCATCAATTTGAACAATATTATAACATCTAAAATTATACAGGGAAAGAAGAAAGGAAGCGAAGGAAGAATAGAAGGATATGACGAAAGAAAAAGAACATGATCAGTGATGCAGTAGAAAAAGAAGAAAATCCGTTTTTCATTACGATTTATTATTGCAAGTTACTTAAAGTTATATGAACTACGTTAGTTTTATAATAAAACTGTACCCATTGAGGGATTTCTGTTTCCTCTTTAGGGGCCTACTTAAAAATGCACTGAAAGTAACTATATGAAGTCAAACACAGAAAGACACACGTACTTTGCTAGTCTAATTGACAACTTGTTTTGCAATGTTTTACCTCTTCCCGATTCTTTTAGAATTCTTCCAGATGTGAGTGATCACTTTCCAATCATGGCTTATTACTGTTGTTTATATACTCTGTTAATTTCACATGCATTATTTCTGTCACTAAAGAAAGCTAGTGAGATGTTTGTTACTGTGGAAACACGAAAATAAGTTTGAACTTGAACTTGAACTTGAACGTGAATTTTTTTGTTTATGTCAATCTTTTATTTTTCTTTTTTTTCTTATAAGCAATATACAATGAACACCGACATGGACACACACAAACACGCACACATACGAACATATCCCACATATAGGGGCACGCACTGTTGGTAGGTAGTAAGCCTACTCTCTGAAAACATGTAGGCCTACATGAGGAATAAGGCCCCGTATGTGGCAGTGTATAAATCGTTGCAGCAAAACCAGGGGGCTTTGGACAAAATGGTAGGGTTGCAGTCAACGCGACGCTACCCACCCTTTTGATATTGACGCCTTGAACCCAATCACCCTCATTTATACGATTTGGCCCATCAAACAATCTCGTCCAATTCCTACGTACAGGTGTAGGTCTATAGTTGCGCTTGATGATTTGCAATGATTAACTCATAAATGAAAGAGACCATTTCGTTTTTGTTCTGTATAGACACAGAGCGGTGAATGCATGTCTCGTTCCAGTGTGTTCTGTCCACGGTGTTGCCGTCACCACCGTGGAAGGGATTGGAAGTGTGGAGACCAAACTACATCCCGTTCAGGTATGATTGTTTGTCACTGTTTCGACCTTATTCCAGTCTAAATCTCAGTTTGGCTGATAGCGCAATTTCCATATAGGAGCCTACACTGAAATGCCACTCTATAGATATGTCCGAGTAAAATGGAGTAAAATCAAACATAAAAAGACAACGCTGTCATGTTTCAACAAAATCTGGGATGAAATAACATAGTTATTGCATATCATAATAGGCCCAGCTGTGCGGTCCGCGAGCTCGATACTCGAGGAAAACAAGGCCCACGGTACGAGATTAATATATGTATTTCAGAGAGCTTAATCTATTCAGTGTAGGTCTTGTAGACCCCCTCCCCCTCCCAGATGTGTCGGACTCTTATGGGCCTGGTTTGCCTAAGTGTCAAGCTCATGGGCAATGCTACCATAGTTTCGAGCTGGCGGGCCTGTGTTGGCCAGTGTCAAGCTCGTGGGCTGTGTGGTTCCAATGAATGACTCATGGTCCTGGAGCACACAGTGACGTCATGGACCATCTTGAAAACAACATAGGCCTACTGTGAGGCCTAACATGCATTCCACATGAAGCAATCCTGTGTCTTGCAACTTGCTATGTCATCCAGTTAAGTTTAGATCATTAAGTCAGGCAACTTGGGGCATTTTTCTTTTGATGACATCTTAAGCTGGTACCTTACTTCCAAATAGGAGTGGAACTACTATTTGCTCTAATTGTTTTCTTTATACTCGATGCTCCTTAACACTATTGGGCCTGGTCAAGAGTTGTGCCCCCATACCGAAATTTTGTTTGTTTCCAACATGGCCGCCATCCGGTTTGCATCCAATGTGTGAATCAGGGTATGCTGGCAGCGGGTAATATCACCTGAATGATGCGATTAAAACTCTCTGCCAGCAAGTGATGTTTCAGTATAACCTCCTGCTGAAATTGGTCTAGATCTATACCCTCGATCTCTTTCAAGACAGGGCAGCATCTGCGTCTTCAGTGAAGCACGCAACTGAGCTTACAGATCTTCACACAGATCTCCACCACGACTAAACTGGATCAAGGAGCTTCAAACACAGCTCCTTGACTGGATAGACATCCTGAGGTCAGACCAGCGTTCTCCAGGTGCACAGCCACTGTATGCGATCATCAGTCTTCCAATGGCAATATCTAAACAGTTTTCTTCCAATGGCAATATCTTAACAGTTTGTGAAGGCAAGCTTGTCTCTCATGATGGGTGCATTGCACATAGAGTACCGGATGCACGAGCTGAGAAGAAAGATTCTTTTTGACTCGCGGGATAGGCTACAATCCTTTCTCAGGCACAGGTTCTGAATTATCGGGTCGTGCTCAGTCTGCACACAATGAGCTGAACACCACATCAAGTATACGTGTATAATGATTGTGTGTAATGATATGGGAACATGGAAAAATCAAAATACATGTTTATGTATTTTATGTGGAATCAGTTCCCATCTGTTGTCTTGGCAGAAATGAACCAATCTTGCAATGTTGTCTATTATTTTCCCTCCATCTTCATCACGAGTATATATGGAACGTGTTGATCATTTTACGTGGAGTTGTTGTGATATGTCGGAAAATGCGAGGCTGTATTGCAGGTGGCCTATTGCAGTTGGCCGTCAATTTGTTTTTCACATTATATTGACATGTTTAACAGACTGTAACTCACCAAGATGCCTCTCGAAATGTTTTGAAAAAGGTCTGCTTGATTTCACATGAACGGATGATTATCAGTTGTCTTTATGCTATCATCTTGTGTAAAATAAAATATTGTTTCTCTTCAAAAGATAGCGTGCCAAGTAATCTGCACTTACTGTTGGTGCTTTAGACAGTATATGTCTAATAAAATACAATAAGATTTTCGCATTGATAACACCCAATATGATTAAACCGTCTAAATGCTACTTCAGGGTCTTAAAATATAACATCTTAGCTCTATTTTGCAGAAAACTCCATTCAGTTTGGTTAAGCGGTCACAGGGAAATGTGGATTGTTATAAAGCATGTCATGAGTCTGATTCTTCCAAGTTTATCACTTGGATGCTCTTGTGCGTGAACACAATAAGCCAGTTCGTAATTCCACTTTGCGCATGAGCAGAAACAAGGTAATTCGGACCAACAGGCATAATGGTTTTTAAATTCGCTGGGATAAGCATCTGTAATGTAATGATTATTCATGAGATACTTATAAATGCTGCTTGCCAGCACATCCACCTGACAGCAAAAGTGGTATTTGGCAATATCAAAAGAAAGAGATTGTCAATACATTCAATGCAAAATAATGAAATGGATGCTTTCCCAACTGTAAAGTGACGGATCGTTCTGCTCATCTGGTCAACGCAACTCTATTCTTTGTTTGAACGGGATTGTGAATCCCATAAATTGTTATGTAAAGCTTATGCATTATGTCGCTCTAAAACGAGTTAAGTGCCCCTAACCGACTGAGAAAAGAGAAAAGTCATTCGTACCAATGCGCCCATGAGCTAACTCCGTACTAGCTTATAGACAGAACTTGGAGGGAAGAGATTCCTGACATGCTCAACAAAATTCCTCATTTCTCTTTGACCACGTGAAGCAAATCGAATGAAGTTTTCAGTAAGATGTGGGCGATGAATTCTAGTTTCATACCCTGAAACTGTATTTGGATTGATTCACTATTTTTAAAGTTATCATTGCGGAGCCTCCCGTTGTAATTTTTTTTTTGTTGACATAGTTTTACGGTATAAGACATTCCAACCCACCTCCGGCCTAGACATCCGTAGGCGTTGTGGTGTAAGGCGGGATCTTAACATCTCTCATGAAG